>NW_022196896.1:82440464-82483343 GCF_008632895.1 Mastomys coucha
TTTTTTTTTTTTTTTCTTAAAGTTGTGTTTCCCTAAGTACTAAAGAAGTTAAACACCATTTAAGATAATTTCTTAGCCACTTTTATTCTTCTATTCATAACTCTTTGCTCAGAACCATACGCAACTTTTACATTGGGTCTCCCCACTTTTATATTGGGTCACCCCACTTTTACATTGGATCACTCCACTCTTACATTAGGTCATTTATTTTCTTGACTTTTGTTTTTAATTTTTATTCATTCTGAATATTAATCTTCTCTTAGATGTATTCCTGGGCAAGTTTTTCTTCCACTCTGTGTACTTCCTTTTCATACTAACTCTAACCTGAATCCTAGCCCTAGCCTACTTCCCAGAGCTACTGAGATCATGGATTGCAGAAGAGAACATCCCTATACCGCTTAAATAATCCTTAGTTAACTTAAATTAAACCACTGAACTTAAACCAATTCATTGTAAGGTCTCATATCCTACAGATATGTGTAGCTCTTACAACTCTTGTACCTAAGGCCCAGGAAACATTTCAGAAGTCAGAAGGATTCTAAGAACCAGAGAACAGGAAAGTCTGTTGATAGAGTGTTTCTGTGAGCAACGTCAGAGAAGGTACTCATAATACTTCAGCAGTATGGTTGCCTAAAGAAGACAGTGACAATAGCAGTAGACACACAATGGTGAAAGGAGTTAATCTCATGGGACCACACTCTAGACAAAGAGAATGTAGAGAAGGGATGAATTACCCTTCCCAAGGGAAGAGCCTCCTAATTGGTTATTTTTTTTTAAATAATTATCCTTGATATCATATACATATAAGTAAACCAAACAGACTCACCAGGTTGTATTTAAATATTTAAATATTTATACATATATGTAACAATAAGTCTTATAGAATAAACAACAGGCTATGAATTTGAGAGGAAGCAAGTGGAGTGGGATGTATAGAAAATATTGAAGGGAGGAAAGGAAAACGAGAAATAGTGCAATTATATTCATTATATTTAATTTGAATATCTTTAATAAAAGAACTATGTAGATATCATAGATACTCTTCTTTTTATTCACTTTATATTCTGCTCACTGCCCCCCTCACAGTCCTACCCCCATCCCCCCTTCCTTGTTCCTCTGAGAGGATGGGCCTCCTGTGTATACCCCCAAACCTGGCACATCAAGTTTTCCTGGTGGTTCCTCTCCCACTGAGGCCAAATAAGAAAGCTCAACTAGAAATGCATATCCCATAGAAAGGCAACAGCTTTTGAGATAGCCCAATTCCTCTTGCTCAAGACTCACATGAAGATGAAGTTACATATCTGCTAGATATGTGCAGGGAGGATTAGGTTTAGATCAAATATGTTCTTTGTTTGGTGATTCAGACTCTGAGAACTGTAGGGATCCAGGTTGGTTGACTTGGGGGTCTTCCTGTGGTGTTACTATTGCCTTCTGGGCCAGGAATCCTTCCATTTACTCTTCCATAAGAGTCCCCAAGTTCCATCTACTCTTTGTCTGTGGGTATGTGTATTTATCTCAGTCAGATGCAGGGTAGGGCCTCTCAGAGGATAGCCATGCTAGACTCGGCCTGCAAGCATAACAGAGTATCATTAATAGTGTCAGGGATTGTTGCTTGCCCATGGGATGGGTCTGAAGTTGTGCTAGTTATTTATTGGCCGTTCCCTCAGTCTCTGCTCCATCTCCATCCCCACCTTTCTTGTAGAAAGGATAAATGTTGGGGTAAAGATTTTGTGGGTGAATTGGTGTTCCTATCCCTCCACTAGGGTTTCTGCATGGCTATAGGAGGTAGTCTCTTAAGTTCCTATTTGCCCAGTGTTGTGTGTTACCCCATCAGTTACAGATTTCCATTCATTCACTTGATGATCTAGTCATTTTTCTCATCCCTCCCCACACTTGATCCTCAGCTTTCCCCCACTTAATTCCACATCCCCTCTCCCTCACAGTTCTGACCCTTCATCTGCCTATTATGACTATTTTATTTCCTCTTCTAAGTGAGATACAAATATCCTTGTGACTTCCTTCTTGTTTGGCATCTTTGGATCTGTGGAATGTAGCTTGGGTACTCTGTATTTTATGGCTAGTATCCACTTATACATGAGAACATACCATGCATATCCTCTTGATTCTGGGTTACCACACTCAGGATAATATTCTCAAGTTCCATCCATTTGCCTGCAAAATTCAAGATGTCTTTGTTTTTAATAGCTGAATAGTATTCCGTTGTGTAGATGTACCATATTTTATTTATCCATTCTTCAACTGAGTGACATCTAGGTAGTTTCAAGTTTCTGGCTATTACAAATAAAGCTGCTATGAACATAGTTGAACAAGTATCTTTGTGAGATTGTGGAGCATCTTTTGAGCATATGCCCAGGAGTGATATAGCTGGGTCTTAATGTAGAACTATTCCTAGTTTTCTGTGAAACCACCAACTCGATTTCCAAAGTGGCTGTACAACCACCAGTGGAGGAGTGTTCCTCTTGCTCCACATCTTTGCCATCATTTGCTATCACTTGAGTTTTGATCTTAGCTGTTCTGATGGGTGCAAGATGTAATCTCAGTGCTGTTTTGCTTTACATTTTCCTGATGCCTAAGGACTTTGAATATCTCATTAAGTGCTTCTTGGCCATAGGAGATTCTTCTGTAGAGATTTTCTGTTTAGTTCTGTACACCATTTTTTAAGTTGGGTTATTTGGGTTGTTGATGTCTAGTTTCTTTAAATTCTTTATAAATTTTGTAAGATCCTTTGCCATTTTGTCCTATTAACAGTGTCCTTTGCCTTATAAAAGCTTTTCAGTTTCATAAGGTTCCATTGATCAATTATTGATCTTAGAGCCTGAACCATTGGTGTTCTGTTCAGGAAGTTGACTCTTGAACCAATGTGTTCAAGCTTATTTCTCACTTTCTCTTCCATGAGATTTAATGTACTTGGTTTTATGTTGATGTACTTAATCCATTTGGAGTTGAATTGTGTGCAGGGTGGTAAATATGTATCTATTTGCATTCTTATACATGTAGACATCTAGTTAAACCAGCACAATTTATTGAATATGCTTTCTTCTTTACCTTGTATGGTTTTAGCTTCTTTATCAAAAATCAATAACCGTAAGTGTGTGAGTTTATTTCTGGGTCTTCAATTCTATTCCTTTGATCAGCATATCGTTTCTGTACCAGTACCATGAAGTTTTTTTGTTTGTTTGGTTTTTTTTTTTTTTTTTTTTTTTTTTTTTTTTTTTTTTTTATCACTATTGCTCTATAATAGAGCTTGAGGTCAGGGATGGTAATTCTTCCTGCAGTTCTTTTATTGTTCAGTATTGTTTTGGCAATTCTGTTTTTTTTTTTTCTAAATAAAGTTAAGAATTGCTATTAAAAGGTCTATAAAAATTGCTTTGTAACTTTGATGGGTATTGAATTGAATCTTTAGAATGCTTAGTAAGATGACCATTTTCACTATGTTTAATCTGACCTATCCATGATTGTGGGAGATCTTTCCATCTTCTGATATCTTCTTCAAATTCTTTCTTCAGAGACTAGAAGTTCTTGTCATAAAGATCTTTAACTTTCTTGGTTAGAATTTCAACAAAGTATTTTATATTATTTGTGGCTATTTTAAAGAGTGTTATTTCCCTAATTTCTTTCTTGGTCCATGTATCATTTCTATAAAGGAGCACTACTGATTTCTTTGAATTAATTTCATATACAGTCGCTTTGCTGACGGTGTTTCTCAACTGTAGGAGTTCTTAGGTATAATTTCATTCACTATGATCAAGTAGACTTCATCCCAGGGATACAGGAATAGTTCAATATATGAAAATCCATCAATATACTCCATCATATAAATAAACTGAAAAAAAGTCACATGATTATCTCATTAGATGCTGAAAAAGCCTTTGACAAAATCCAATACTCCTTCATGTTAAAAGTATTGGAGAGATCAGGGACAGAAGGCACATACATAAACATAATCAAAGTGATATGCAGCAATCCAATAGCCAATATCAAACTAAATGGAAAGGAACTTAAAGCAATACCACTAAAATCATGGACAAGACAAGGCTACCCACTCTCTTCCCATCTATTTGGTATAATAGCTACTCTTTAATTTTTATAGTATAGTTAACAAACTTTTTTGTTTATTTGTTTTTGTTGTTGTTGCTGTTTTTGGATGCTTATTTATCCTGTTGTTCCCTGGGATGACCAAGGAGACTCTAGATTGGTGAGTACCTTATTTCCTATGCTTTTATGGGTCTCCTTTTAAAATACCTTTGCTTATTCTATTTACTTTATAATATGGCCCCTTATGTTTTGTAGTGCTATTTCTTATGTACTTTCATTATTTTATCTATGTGTATTGAAATCTATTTGTTTACAGTGAGAAATTGTGGCATTTTTTTAATCCTTTTTACATGGACGTCCAATTTTCTCAACACCATGTAATGATGTCATCTTTAGTAGAGTGCTCATTTTTGTTAAGGAATATATGGATATAGGTGTTGATAGGCTTTGCTTAAGTCTTTGTTCTATTCCATTAGTCTGTATGGCTGTTTTTAGTTTAGTGTTGTGATTTCAATGTTGTAACTTTGTATTATATTTTGCAGTCAGTTTTATACTCCAAATTGTTCTTTTGACTATAGGCTTCTTTAAGTATTCAGTTCTCTTTCCCTCCCTCCCTCCCTCATCCCCCCTCTCTTGCGTGTGTGTGTTTGTGTGTGTGTGTGTGTGTGTGTGTGTGTGTCTGTCTGTCTGTCTGTCTGTCTGTCTGTCTGTCTGTCTGCTTGTCTTTCTGGATGTTCCTATAAAACTTTACCATATTTTCTAGTTCTGGGATAGACATAATTTTCTTTGAGTAACCTACATTGAATTTTCTAGTCTTTATTTTTATAGCATGAACATTTTAAATATAAGAATTCTGTAATCTAATAAGATGGACTCTTTCTATTTTTGTGCTTGTGTGTGCTTAATAAAAGTCTTTCCTTCTATAATTACTTTTCATATTCATTTCATATATTAAACTGTTCATTGTTGAAATCTTTTACCTATTTCACTAAATATAATAATTATGTGTGCAGTGTGTGTGTGTGTGTGTGTGTGTGTGTGTGCATGGATGTGGATGTGTATATATAGGAACATCTACTTGTTTATGTCCATATAGAGGCCAATGTCAGATGTATTTTATAACTATATTGATTTTTTTTTGATCCAGACTCTCACACTAAACTTGAAGCTCACTAATTCACCTAGACAAGCTGATCAGAAAACATCCAAGAATCATACTTTTTCCCTTTTTCAGCACAGGGGTGTATGCACAGGCTTTTCTACCCCACAACAATTTGTGAAAATATGAATTTGAGACTGAATTATTATGGACAATTGCCCAGGCCAAAATCTTTGGCCTCTTTCCCAACTAGCTAATAATTAATTACCCATTTATTCTATTCTAAGTCCCTCAACATGGTTTGTGTCTTTCCTCAGTTTCATTCAGCTGTCTTTTTCAGGATTGTGTAAGACTCTCCTATTCCTACTTTCCAGAATGCTATCTCTCTCTGCCAGATGTCCTGCTTTCTGATCCTGCTTCACCTCAGTGACCATAGGCTTTTATTTACAAGTGAATATTTTTATACAGGGCACAAGAGATTATATCTACATTTTCCTATTTTAACCACAAAACACATTTTCTTTTTCAATAATAAACAATTTTTAAATGCAAAACACAATTATTAAAACTGTCAGATAAGATTATAATCACAATGTCTATTCCATATGTACTTTACAACCTTGGAGAAAGTACTCTACTATCCATTCCATCTAGTTGAGTTCAGAGTTCTGTACTGAAATCAAATTCTATTATAATTTTCATTATCAATCTAAAATACCTTAGACTTAAAAACATTTACTTAAATTCTAACAGCTTAGGCCTGATTGTGAGACTCTAGCTACCTGGGCTTCACCTCTATCAGAGATGTGAAAAGGAAAAGAGTATTGCCTGCATACTCAGAAAGTGCAGGCAAGTAGTTTCCAAAACTATAGAAATGACAGAGTTGGCTGCCTAGACAGACTCTCAGAATTTCTCTGTAATAGTAGAAAATCTATCTTCAGCCTTTTGTCCCAGAATATGTGACAAACTTTTATGTGAAGCAGTAATTATGAAGGACTGCTTACCTTTATTGGCAAAGTTCAACAGTTGACTTTCCTTTGTCCCATTTGCCCATTTTGGACAAGATTCTGACTGCAATTGAAGAAGGAACTCCACCCCACTTCAGTGGCTAACTTGCAACTTTTTTTTTTAACTTGCTACCTTTGAAGCAAACTTCATATGGTGGTTCTTCAATGCTCACCATCTTCTTTGAAGTAGACTGGGGTGCTGCCAGGAGCTGACATGTCTCACTGGAAAAGGGGCTTTTAATAATAAAACACATTTAAATGTCATATTCTGTACATCGCTGAGGTTTTTGAAGAACATATATTTATCTATGTATCTATGTATCTGTGTATCTATGTATCTATGTATCTGTGTATCTATCTATCTATCTATCTATCTATCTATCTATCTATCTATCTATCATCTGTCATCTATTTAAATGTTGCTTGTTGCTATTTTTTGTCTGTTCAATATTTTAAACATACTTCTGTAATAAACTAGACTAATATGTAACGTGACCATGAATTTGATTGTCTGACTATTAACTTGTATTTAAAATTTTTTCCTAGACAGTTTGTAATAGCAGCTTTTTAAAAAAAACTAGAACTTAACATTACCTTTTAAAGAATTATATAAGTATAATACTTTAAAAAGAGTTGATACATAGTATGTTCTAACCTAATATAACCTTAATTTTGTATTAATATACAAAGGTTTGTACCAATGTAAGATTTTGGCTAGTAGTAGCTCTATAGCTTATGGGTAGGTTCAACAATCTCCTATATACCCCATTTTTCTTTTCATCCCTTTTTACCACCTTTTCCCACAATACTAGATAGTAGAGACAGAAGAATGAAAGAAAGGAAAAGAAAGAGACAAAATAATCCCTTGATTTTAATCTTACTTATTTTGATTCTTCCCTGTCCAAGAACAAAACTACTTGTAACTACCCCCTTCAATGATGACAAACATCCATCAAACATTGAATGGCCAAAAAACATCCACCATACCTATTGGAAATGGGGACATCATTTTTTTGAAATTGCTACATGCTTATTTGGGGCATTATTTTTCTTTTGAGGACTCTCTACAAATTGAGATATTGGTCAGCCTAGAGAAAGCTAGCCATCACATTTTCTGTCCAGTCTCTGCATGTTGAAATAGTTCATAGCTTAACTGAAGTTATGACTAGAACAGTCCAGGATGCTGAATGTTCTAGCCACCATTTTGAAAAATTCCTTCATGGAGATTTTTGGGAGAATAGCATTAAGGCACTCTGAGGTAGGATATCTGGGGTATACTTCTTTCTTCTTTGGTGTCTTATTCTTTTGCTCTGTAAATATATAAACTTTTGAGGTATTATACATTTATGCATTACTATAAGTATGGAGTATACAGTGTGCATAATTCTCTGAGGCATCTTTCTTTATAAGTTAGTTTGGTCTATATAATCAAATTGTAATATACATTTCTATCTATACTATTTAAAATGATGGCATAATAAGTCTTGAGGATTCTATAGCCAACAAGATTTATTTGCTATGATTAGCTGAAGTTCTGGCTGGAGAATATTTTCATGTCTCAGCCAGTCTTAGAGCTGTTCCCATGTAGATGCACTAGCAATAGAAGTTACCTGTATTCTTAGTTTTCTTTTCTTTCTGTTTGTGGCCAAGATCTTCAGGGATCTTTCCCTGTCAAATCTGATTTTTATCAAATTGGAAGGAAACTACAGGTTTTCTTTTCATGTGTAAATAAATACAAAATCTCTACCCCAACTAACACATTTCTTTCTGAGGTTAGGACATTCTTAATACAAACAGACTGATTTAGTTCAGCAGTTGTTTCCATAATCCAAAATCTGTCAGTGTCTGTGTTATCTGTCTCATTGGCATTTAAAAAATTAAAGACAAAAATGCATTATTTAATCTATTTCTGGGATATTTCATATTCTCTTTCTGTTCTATTATAATTTCTTTTAAAGTCCTATTATATCTTTTTATAATGGCTTGATCTGTAAAAATATGAGATATATCAAGATTTATGGTATAATGTCTAAAAAATATTGAGTTCTAATGGATGCATATGTTGAAACATCAAAGCTTCAATTTGCAAAGGCATTTCCAAGATAGCCACCATCTCTAACATCTACCAAACCCAGATGCTATTGTTGATGCCAAGAAGCACTTGCTGAGAGGATCCTGGTATAGCTGTCCCCTGAGAGACTGTGCCAGAGCCTGACCAACACAAATGCAGATGTATGTACTCAACCATCTGAGGGATTCCAATGAAGGAATTAGGGGAAGGAGTAGAGGAGCTGAAGGGGTTAGTAACCCCACAGGAAGAGCAACAGTATCACCCAACTAGACCCCCAAAGCCCCCAGGAACTAAACCACTAGCCAAAGAGTACAGATGAAGGGACCCATGGCTTTATCTGCATATGTAGCAGAGGATTACCTTATCTGGCAACAATGGGAGGGGAGCTCCTTATTCCTATGGATGCACAAAATGCCCCAATTTAGGGGAATGTTAGGGAGCTGAGGTGGGAAGGGGTGGGTAGGTGGGAGAGCACCTACATAGAAGCAAGAGGGATGGGGGAGGAGATATGGGGTTTAATTGGGGAGGGGGAAAACATTTGAAGTATAAATAAATAAAATAACAAATAAAATTTAAAAAGTGCAACTTCATAATCAGTCTTTTTAGAATTTAAAGCAGAAGCCCATTGGAATTTTGAATATGCATAAATAGTATAGTATATCAACATATGTACATATTTCTCCAAACTCTACATAATGAAACATATAAACTATTGTATGATATTGTTCTAAAATAGCAGCAAACATAATTTGCATTTTTTTCTTGGTATTTTTGAGACAGGGTTTCTCTGTATAGCTCTGGCTGTCCTAGAACTCACTCTGTAGACCAGGCTGGCCTTGAACTCAGAAATCCACCTGCCTCTGCCTCCCCAGTTCTGGGATTAAAGGCGTGCACCATTACTGCCCGGCCATAATTTGTATTCTTAATTCAAGCCTTTGTGGATTTTTCTCTTCTGGAACTTCTGCTTTTGATATTATTGTAGGCTCCAGATTGCATTCTTCTAAAGGTTCTTCATTCTGATTTAAAGAATTCTCTAATCTCTGTTCTATGACCTCCAATTCTTCAGTCTTTTCTTTCTCTAGCTCTGCTTTATTCTGATCTTTCTTAAAGAATATGTATATATATATATATATATATATATATGTATTTGAATACATAATTATTTGTTTGCTGATAAATATGATTAACAGAACAAAATAAAATAGGATCCAAATGTCCTCTGTCATTGTACTTTTCTCCTTTTTTCTTTTTTTACATAAAAAAAATATATTTTTTTAACCTCTAACTCTCTTCTTAAAATTTCCCAAGAATCTTACAAAATCTGTTGATTTTTCTGCTTTTCCTAACATTACCACATATCTATAATTGGGGCTTACCAAGTCTCCTTGCCCCAACTTCTGTAAGTGCTGGCTTTTTCCACCACTCAGCTAGCCCCTGTTTATGGCTGCTAACTCCACCGCTTTGGCTTGGATTAGCAGGTTGACCTGTGGGTTCTAGTCTGGGACCATTGTTTGCCAATCCTTGAGAGCTGAGTCTTACACCTAATCTGGGTAGGTGGTTTCGGGCCACAATATTCTATACTGCAGGCAATAGCTCACCCAAGACTTATTGCTTGGCTGGAACTCTTCAGCACCCATAGCATGAGCTGACTTCAGCTGTTCTGCTGTCGTCTTGGATTTCTCTTAAAGGGATGTAGCCTCCCATCTGGCTACAAAATTGTGTAGGGCTCTGGGAAGTGTTTGTTCTCAGTTTCCCATTCAGGACTTTTTGTGGATTTTTAGCTTAGGTTGGATTACATGCCCCACATTGGGCGCCATTAGTAACTTTTTCTACCCAAGCAAAAGTTCCCAAAATAATGACTCTGAGATTGAATTTTTATGAATAAATGCTTAGGACAAAAGCTTTGATTGCTCCCCTACTATATTATAAATTAGTTATCCATTTATTTTGTTCTAAGTCCCACTGTATAGTTGTTTTCTTCTTAGTCTCTAGATCATTTATTTCTGCTCTGACATATTTACTTTACTTCTGCCAATTTTTGTTTGGTTTCTTGCTGTAGAATGTGAAATTTCTTCCATGGGTTCATTGTTTCAACATTTGATTGTAGCTGTTAGATGTGATGTTTAATTAGAGGAAGTTTCTCCCATACTGCAGGCTTGAAGCTTATAGCCTGAACTTGCCCTCTGTTCCACTGATATCTTCCTGAAGTGAGGGAATGTTTCCCCTTGAGCCAGAGGCCAAAAGAAAGCCTTCTACCCTATTGCTTCCTGCCTGGAATTTGATCACAACAAACAGAAAAGGAAATAGTTTTCTTGCATTTGTTTTAAAGTGCTGGAGGTACAAGAAGAGATTATTTATTGGACTTTTTCAGCCTCATTAATGTAGGTATTAATTGCTAGAAAAACCTCTCTTAGTACTGGGTTGTCTCTAGCACATGTCTTTTATTATGTTATATTTCTGTTTTACTTTTTTCATTTTCTCTCCTACTTTTATCCTTAATTGAATGGTTGTTCGGTATGACAATGTTATTTTCCATTTATCTCTATACTTACATTTTTAAGGTATTGATTTATAGTTTTTATAGTTTTACTGTGATGTAACTAGAGAAGGTACTTGAAATAATTTTATTTAAAAATAATCACAAATGTTCTGTGGTCTTCCCTATGCCTGCTGACCCCATCCACTGTTTGCTTTGCTTGTGTGTGTGACCAGGTCCTGTCAGGTCAAAGAGGCCTTGTGTATGACTAGGTCCTGTTAGTTCACAGAGGCCTCTGGGAATATCACTGGCATTGTTGAATACAGTGATAGTACTCAAGTTTTCTCTTGGGTTTGTTTATTCATTTCCTTTTAATTTCTTCTAAATATTTTTAAAATTCTCGTTCACTATTTCTCTTTCTTTTTTTCACAAGGCATTACTTCCTCCCAGACTGTTGCTGGTACTCACTGTCAGGTTTTATATATTTAAAACCCTTAATCTCAACTATTTTAACATGTAGAAAAATTTACTCTAATGCCACTCTGTTTAGAAAAAAATATATACTACTCTACTTTGAATAGAATTGGTTTAATCTCTTGTGACTTTGATTTTCATTCTTTTTTCTACAATGAGTGAGTTTATGGATTTCATCATGTTTTTAGAAAAAAAATTTCAGAGATTTATTTTTACAAATACTGTTCACTCTCACAGCATTGCTCATTTTCTGTTTCAATGCTCTTGCTGCATGTGTACAATTCTCACAGTGTATTTTCTTCTTTCTAAATTGTCCTCAGCTTTTTTCATTTCTCTTTTTAAAAAGAATTATTTTTATTTATTTCTAAAATTTTCTCTCTACTTATATATATATGTGTATGTGTATATATGTATATATGTATATGTATATACGTAAATGTATATTATATATGTTGTGTACTTCCTTTTTATTCATTTTGCTATTCTAGGAGTTTTTGCTCATTTTAAAGCTTGCATTAGACATTTTAATCATTTCACACTCTTTGTCAAAATTTAAGATTATATTTTTAAATTTCTTTAGTTTTTAAAATTAGATTATTTCTCCTTCTCTTTCTTCACTCCAATCATTATTTTACCTTCCCTTACTTGCTCTCAAATTCATGGCCTCCATATCTTTAATTGTTACATTTATATGTAACAGTACAATAATACAATGATACATATAACAATGACTATGTAAGTACAACCTCCATGTATAAAAAAAAACTGAACTTTGTTTTACTGAGCCACCAAAGATTAGAGATTACTATGTATATCATGTTTCAGCCACTCATAAGTAATTGTATGAATTATTAGAGCCATATAGTAAGGAGGCTTTATGAGAGAGAGAGAGAGAGAGAGAGAGAGAGAGAGAGAGAGAGAGAGAGAGAGAGAGAATGATTTCTCAATTTGAAAAGAGCTTATATCTTCACAGAATTTCATGATCCTGAAGTACTATCCCTTATAGCACCATGTACTTCCCCTGATAGATATAAGTGATAGATCTGAAAGGGTTTAATTCCTGATTCACAAATTAACAGGCTGAATTTAAGATCTGTTACATGAATATACACAAAAGCTCATAGGAGACTGAGCAAAGACACAGATATTTCAAGTCTTGAGTTCTCATATTTCTAGCAAATCATATGTTCTAAATTATCTTCAATGAGCCTTCATGTTTCACTGTTGAAACCAGCTTCATAACAAGAACTTATATGAATAGAAAGTTGTTTTTCTACTATATTTCTTGTTCTCTGAGACCTAATACAAATACTCAGAAACTGTGCAGTTGCTGGAAGAGAATATAATTAACAAATGGTACATTTTGGTATTTGACACATATAAGTAACTTTTCCCTCTTCCAGAGTTCTTTCAGATGAGTATGTGTTATAACATTTAAAATACTTCTAAATAGAACTCAGCTCTCTCATGAGGACCTATTTATCTGCTCTTTGAGATAAAAACAGTAATTTTTCCCTCCTAAGATATCTCAGTTGTAATATGTTTTAAATATGATAAATTTGGAATTTAATCTCAGACCAGTGAACACACATGCTTCAACTTCCTTTCATTTTCTGCCTCCCCCTACTCTGAGTATGAAAATTTTACTTGTATATTATGTTACATCGGGACCCTGGGGTGGGGTTGGTTGTCAATATGGACCCTGCACTCTTTCTGATCTCTCCCTTTGCTTCCTCATCTCTGGCCATTGTGCCCTGTCATCTGATTTAGTGTTTGCATTTCCAGATATGGTCCTGGTCATACTAAACCACCGTTGTCCATGTTGTTGCCATTTTAGCTGCTGTCTGGTTCCCCTTGCAGTCTTTCATATTTAATTGCATAAGCTTGGAAGAGAATGGCAGTGTAGAGAATGGGGGCAAGTTAGGAATTCTTCATTGCTTTTCTAGGCTCAAATGAGACCTTGATGAGACTGTCCTCAAGTTCATATATAGAAGTCCTTTCTTTAGATAATTTATAGATATTGAAGATACAGATGTTACTAAGGTCTACCCTGTTTTTCATTTATATTGGGCTCCTAGTTCTCAAAAGCCAAATTCTCCAAAGATCCTTGCTTTTATGGTTTACTAGTATATTTGCTGTGAGGAGGGTAGATGAAAAAGGCAGAAGAATTCCTGCCATTTTAACTGTCTCCTCACTTAGAGTCACTGCTTTTTACCTGAAGGTGCTAGTTACAGAACAAACCTCTTAGAAGATGCTCATAGTTAAATGGAATAGAAATGGTTTGCAACTAGAGTATTGTTCTTCAATAATGACTTATTCATTAGTTTTATTTTTCCACTATTTTATTCCAGCTGTTTGCCTATGTGTCCTAAGTGTTCATTTCCTAAATTCCTGGCAAAATATTGTGGTGACTCAGTTCATGTGAGCTATATGACAGTAGTTTGGCTTTGTAATAGGCAATGTGTCTAGGCCTATTGATTCTTACAAATATATAAAAACTGGTGGGGCTCAAGCAATGTGCATAAATTGTGACTAGGTCACTGGAAATAAAGTCCTTTGGAATGCAGTGAATGAGAAAATGCTTGGGATATTTTAGACCAAAGTGTTATTTGAAGTTTGCTTCACATCTGTACTTGATATACTGGCTTCAGACTCACATCATCAGGAAACAAAACCACTCAATCTCCCAGACTCACCTAGCATAGGCCAACCAATATCAACTGTTCTCTTCCTTTGGTCAATAAAACAATAGATTTAAATTCTAGTTGATCTCTTTCAGTTTAGGTACTTCACTGAGGGCCAATTATTACCCATAATAGATTTTTAATGGCCCCCAAAGAGCCACTTGTGTTGCTGGCTCTATCCTAAATAGCATGTCTTCAACAGAAAAGTAAACACAGCACATCCTTGTGTTTTTAAAGTGTGGTGGGCTGTAATTATTTGATTGTGTATTAAATAATTTGTTGAAAAATGGGAGAAGCAAGATCTTGCTCAAGTGTATCATTTGAGCTTTGCATTGTCTTTGGATCACTTCATTTCCCCACAGGAGATCAGGTTCATCATGTTCTCTATGACAAACTACTCTTGTTTTTATTCATAGAATAAAAGCTGAGTGATTAACACCCATCAATGAAAATGAATGGGATGGATCTAAATTAAACTCTTAGCAGTTTAATTTGAAATGTATTCATAGTGATTTCCTATAGTTTTAAAAGATTTCAAAATTTCCAGTCAAATCCTCCTTTTTGTATAAAAGCCCAAAATACTATCTTTTGGGTTCATTTAAGTGATGGCAAATGACTACTTCATTGGCATATGTTGCACAAACATCTTTCCTGCTGTTCGTGGGCTTAATTTTCCCATCACATCCCTCAGCATAATGCTTCGCAGGACCTATTTGAATAGCATGGCATAAGCTCCTTTGATTCCTTTCTTTTAAAAATTTAGTAATTTTAAATGATTCGTAGCAGCATAAAATTGTACACATTTGGTGGGTGTGTGCACAGAAAAGTTGTGATGCATGTATACACTGTGCAATATTTAATTCAGGGTAAAAGAATCCTGGAACTTACTACATTTCACCATTTTCATGAAGTAAGAATAACTAATATTCAGGGATAGAACTGCTAACTGATTGCAGTTAGCTAGAAGGTGTCCATATTAGTAAATAGCATAAGAGATGAAGGTAAGGGAGGTTGTTTCAATATGTTCAGGGAAAGGACTATGTGATGATTTCAAGCTCACATTCTGCATGAGAACATTAGCTGCTTTTCTGTATGTATTTAGGATGAAATTATCTGTAATTTCTTTTCCGTGTGGGAAAATTCATGAGGGAATTATTGTACATGGGCATTTAAACTTAGCATCCAAGTACATCCCTCACGTTCACTCTGCTACTTAATGCAAAGTCTTAATATATGCAGTGACTTCAATTATATCAATTGTGTTAACAGAAAGATTTCAGTCCTGGTCTCAATAAATATCCTTCATAGTTTTAAATACTCCCGTGCAATAAATGAAGCTGCTTAGAAATAATAAGCTTCTTGACTTTGAAAAACTCATTTTAAATGTGTGTGATGTTTTACAAGTTCAACCTCATACAGTGATTACAGTATGATTTTGTAACTGATGTTTGCTTTTGACCTCATAAGTAGCATGTGCATTTATGTATATGAACGTGTACAAATAGTTATCAAGTCTTCCAAATGTATCTTAAGGTCATTTAGTGGCCACCAAAGTTAAGGAAATATTGTCCAATTCTTCCAAAGCTAATTAACTTGTTTGGTTATTGTGTTTTGTGACAGGCTCTCACACTATAATCCCAAGCTGGCCTTGAATTCATAATGTTCTTGCTTCTGCCTCTTACGTACTGGGGTGACAGGGTAGGGGCCTCTACACCCAACTCTACCATTACAGCATAGTAGATAGTTAGCTGCTTAAATATGTGGAAATAAGGACTTTCCTATTCACTTAAGTAGCCTCAGAAAGAAGTGTTAATAACATGGGCACATCACTAGTCACTTCATAGAGTCTATTTCTTAAAAGGAGAATGTTAGAATTATAACAAAACTAGCATAATATTTTATTTCATTAAACTTATGAATATACGGAAAAAAACTTCTAAATCCATGTTCTTCTATTGTTCTGTTTCTTTGATAGTGACTAGTGTTGTACTGTAACCACCTTTAATCTGTATTGCCATGTGATATTAGAGTAATGCACGGAATCATATATACTTTGTCCAAACAAGTTATCAATGAAATTTCTGGATGCTGGTAAGATGCTCTCCCATTACACAGGCCTATAGAATGCAGGCATCTTACACAGGTGCTTGCTTTTTTTTTTCTTAGAGTTAAAGCACTCTGACATGACAGACAAAGAAAAGTCATCTTTTCTAGGTCCAGGCCCTACTTCATTTCCTAATTTGGTATATTTTCATCAATAGCTCTTTCCAAAAAATGAGTGTGATTGTTTTTGTAGTTTATTTTAGTGAGATGCAAATTAGAAGTGTTAGAGCTAATCAATGCCACCAAAATCGTTCTTTTAAATAACCAGGACATGAACTCTTTAACAAGATTCACTCAGTTCTATTTATAGTTCCCCCGAGCTATGAACTATTCGTACACCCATGTTTCTGCATAATGACTTTTCAATGTGGTTTCAGTAATCATTCCAGAAGGCACAATCTCAAAATATCTATATGCATAAAGAATATATTTAAAATAAAGGCTAAATTGGCTGGCCATGCATTAAACCATTTGCCTGTGAAATCATTTTGTGAAATATCTCCAAACAGGAGACGCTCCAGCCGAGGGGACACAGCAAACAGGTTTTTTTCCCCCTTTTCTCTTACCATATTGTATCGCCATGGCTTCTTCTGGAAGCAATTCTTCCTCCAAGTGTCCTCTTAGACACGTCTTCCTTCCTTTTCTACGATGACAAGCCATTTTGAGAACTTGAATTTCATTTAATCTACATGGGATTAGAAGAGATAGACTCACTCTCAAATGACTTTCCTTTAAATACTTAATAGCTAAAATGAGAGGCGCTGATGATTCTGTGAAGGAAGTATGTTAGCACCAGCCTCTCCCACTTTAGAGACAGACGAGCTCTGCAGAAAGGGAGATGAGCTTCCGTGGAAGAGCGCTGTTTTGAACGGAAGGCTCGCCTCCTTTGCTAAGGCTTTGGAGGAGGACATTTTAAAAGCCGCATCCTGAATTTTAGAATGAAAATGAATTCCTTTCTTAAGAGCTTTCCTTTCATGAGAGCATGTGTAGAATCTTTTTACACAAATGAGTAATACTTGTATAATTAGCCTGATCTTTTACTGGACAGTATCACAAGTCTGTGGTTTTGCTATCACCTTTCTGTCTGTATGAGTGTGAAGAGAAATCAGATCTACTTACTCATGTGCTCAGGTCTCTAGTAACTGGGAAGAATCTTCATGCTTTGCACTCTTAATTTTAATTTTCCTTCATTTCCGTACTCCAAATAACATTACTTTCTTCAATCATTTCAGTCAAGTTTGTTAAATAATAATTCTCTGTGCTCAATTGTACTGCTTTTTGTCTTAAATTTTATTATAAACTAGTCCTTGGAATTCATCTCTGACGCATGTTTACCAATAGAAAAATATTCAATTAATTTAATTGATTCCAATTGCCCTTAAAATTATATTTTATATGCTAGCTTAGCTGCTCATATACCTCTAGAAAATAACATGTGGTCCTATAAACTCGGCTGTTTTCTGGATGACGTTTTAAACAATTTTCAATGTGGACCGAGGAGAAAGTCATCTACGTAGCAAGAATTTTAATGAAGACTGAGGACAACAAGTGAATATAGATTCACAATTTTGTTTGCTAATTTCTCACACTAGCATGAAATCATCTTGTGTGTCCTATCTCTGCTATCTAAATGGGCCTATGTGTTTTTAAAGAATACATGAGGCCAAAAATTTAGGAGCTGAAAAACTTCAATTTGTAGGAGAGGCACGTTTACAGCTTCTGGATGAAAATACCTACTCACTGTCTCATCCAGATAACAATGTATTCATAGGTGTCTCATCTGATAAACACACCTATTTTACTTATATAAGCACATGACATCATTGCTTAAGCCCGACCGATTTCTAAGCACTGCAGCTGTTACGAGTTATTTAGAAGTCTAATTTGAGCAGAATGTGTCACGCCAACTTTGCACACACTCGCTCACACAGGCAGTATTCACATTAAAACTTTCACCTCTATTAAATAGCAACAGTTCTTCAAAAATTCCAACACTCTATGCTTAACGACTAAATAAAATATGTGTCTTTGAGGAGTAATGTGCCTGTTTTATTTTTATTCCTTGAGGCGAATCTTGTGTTGAGTGGTACAGCTTTGTTACCCTGCTGTCATTTTAATCGGTTCTCAAAGAACTGATGTGGTGCTGGGTGGCTTGAGACTCCCTGCCTCAGTGTTTCACTCTTCCTGAATCAAGGGGGAAACCTTGCTGACTTTGTTTTCAATAGAGGTCATACAGATATAGCCATCAATATTGAAGCAGCATTTTCTCATGCAAGCGGAAACTTTAACAGCCTCTACAAGGGTTTGCTCCTAAGGGAGGCTCAATTCAAAATGGCACAGACCATCTGTTGTGGTGGGATTTTTAAGTTCCATTGTAGCGCTCTCAATCGCTCCGTGTCTCTCTCTCTCTCTCTCTCTCTCTCTCTCTCTCATGATCTCATAAAGTGACAGTTTATAACCCATTCTTAAATTTCAGGTTGACTAGCTCATAAAAATGTAGCAGGTCTTCAAACCCGCAGACAAATACACAGTATAACCCGATCAATGGAAAGAAAATTCAAATTCACAAGTTAGAGTCAAATGATTGATTATATTGTTTTTATAGTAGTTTTTAGAAGAAAACTACTGATCTATCCTTGGAGAGATTTGAAACACAAGAAAACTATAGCAGGGCCCAGACTGGTGGCCATTGTTGGTTATTATATATACCTGAATATCTTGAGCTCGGAGGGATACAGTTGGGCTAAAGTTCATGTAAAAAGTTTATTCCTTTCTCCTCCTTCTTATTTTAATTAATTAATTAAATTAATCATTAGAGGCTGAGTAGGAGCTTAATATCCTGCTAGATACCAGAGCTATAGATATAGTTTGTTCACTTTAAATCTGTATCAATGCTACAATGTTTTTTTATCGATGTTTTGCCAGTATACTATGTCTGTGCACCACATGTCTATTACCCGTGAATGGCAGACATGGCCATCTGATCTCCTAAAACTACAATTACAGAGAGTTGTGAGCTTCTGTGTTGGTGCTCGGAATTGAGCCCAGGTTCTCTGGAAGAATGTCCGGTGCTCTTAACCACTGAGCCATCATACCCTTTTAGTAAAAGAAAGAAAAATGATTTGGGATTGACTTAAATATTTTCCAAAACTCTCAGGCCAGATTTAGTAAAAAGGAAATTTAAATTTCTTATTTACAGAGAATATACATGCCTTTTAGAAATAGAAAACATTGTGTTATTTTGTTTCATTTACACATCATAGACTTAAAGTTAACAAACTGTATCTCCAGCTCTGGTGTCTAGCAGGACATTAGGCCCCTATTAAGGAATCAGTCAATATGAGGAAGGGGTAAGGAGGGAAGGAAATGGAACAGGGATTGAGAAAGGATGAATGGGAGTTGGGAAACCAAGTCAGAGAAAGAGGAAAAGAGGAAGGAAAAACTACAATGAAAAGCAAAATGGTCCAAAGCTCATTAAAACATATTGAACCTACAGACTGACAACTCTAATAAAAGATGTTATGACATTTAATCCACCAACTAGAGGAAATGTATCAAAAATTGAGTATCAGGGCACTGGAGAAATGGCTCAGCAGGTTAAGAGCACTGACTGCTCTTCTTGAGCTCCTGAGTTCAATTCCTAGCAACCACATGGTGGCTCACAACTATCTGTAATGAGATCCACTGCCCTCTTCTGGTGTGTTTGAAGATAGTAACAGTGTACTCATAAACATAAAATATATTAATCTAAAGAAGCTGAGTATTAATATTCTAGTAAGTTCTCTGAGAATTACATAAGTCAGCTTCTAGACTTGTCATTCTTATTTTAAGTCTAGAATCCAGTTGGTTTTTATGTCACATGATTTCAGCTACTTCAAGGTTATGTCAATACAGCACTGCAGATGAACATTTCTCTTGGCAAAAGTGTAATGATGCCTGTTATAAGACTCTTCAGGCCACACTGAAGGTATCATGGCCACGGGTTACTCTAAACCATTACTCATTAACAAACATTTTTGGACTATGGCAATTTAGATATCTAAACTCCTCTCCTTAACCCACATCAGTTTATAGTTTTTCAAGATTATGGAAAAGCATGTTAAACCAGACCATTTGAAGAATGGCATGCATTTCTGCAATATGTTCCCTGTTAAACATAACTTACATGTTCCTCTTGGTTTCAAAAGCAGGTACGATGCCTAGAAATTATAGGTCATTTCAAGTGTACAATGAGAGCAAGCAATCACAAAAGGCAGAGGCCAATGTACTGCTGTCTTTTAGTTTGGTCCTGAATTGAGATAGGAATCCTTTCTATATATTAAAATCTGGCTTAGGACAGACTGTTGTCTTATATCCTTTCCTATTGCTCTGATAAAATACCATGACCAAAGCAACTTATAGAAAGAGTTTACTTGAGCTATGATCCCAGAGGGAAACTATGACAACAAGTGGCAGATGTGATAGGGAGCGAGAAGTTGGCACCTCACATGTTGAGCTACAAAAGTAAAACAGAAAACAGAGACAAAATGGTGTGTCTCTTTGACATCTGAAAGCCTGTCTACAATGACAAACTTCTTCCAATAAGAACACACCTCTTAAATCTCACAAGCAGAACCACCAACTGGTGGATAAGCATTTAACTGCCCAAGACTATGGGACACTTTTTTATTGCTTTTGGGAATATAATATGATTACAACATTTCAGCCCTCCCTTCCCTACCTCCAAACCAATCCATATATCTCCTTACTTTCCTTCAAATTCATGGCCTCTTTTCCCTGTTATGTTATTGCATGCATACAGTTATACGTATATACATATATTCCTGAATATAACCTGCTCTTTTCATATAATATTTCCTGTTATGTATATTTTCAGGACACATTTTTTATTTAAATCACCATAACTGTCTTTTAAGCCCAAGTTCTCCCTCCCCCCAACCAATCAGTCTATCTTCATGAACTATAATAAAAAATATTGAACGGAAGAGAGAAACCTTAAAGAGTACCCAGTCCATAGGCAGGCTGTTTCAGGAACCAGCATTAAAATGAACCCTGTTTACAAATTCTAGGTGACAATCTCTAGGAGCTGGTGAAGCTGAGGGGACACTTCAGTAAGACTTGCTCAGTCATCCTTTGCCCTAATGACTTAATTGGCTTAATTACCTCATCCAGTGAAAAGTTGGATGTAAGGCAGAAGCAAACTTTAATGATGCTGCCATTGTCCTGCATTGTGTTCATAGGCTCCTGTTAGCCTGCCCTCTCATCCATAGCCCTATGTAGACTATATCTTCAGGGTGTACTACCAAGGGTGTGATAACGAGGATGCATGTGACTTCATTAGCCCTCTCATTTCTATCATTTCAATTTGTTAACTTGTAGTTGACTGTTATGAGACCTTGTTCACTATACTGTATGCCCTTTTCTAACAAGGACCATGTTTCTTGGAGTAGATCCTTCATATTTCCTCAGTGTCTTTTATTTCCCCATGGATGAGCAACTGGGGGTCACAAAGGTTTCCTTTAAGCTCTAAATCAATATATAATAATAATAATATTTGTAGGTTAGAGGCAAGTGGTGACATTACATCCCTGACTTCATTGCTTGTCTTTGTCAAGAAAACGGAATATAATTTAAAAATAATTATTAGAGTGTATTTATTGAGCATAGAATGGACACTATAAATGCATATTCATTCAAGTGCATTATGTACCAAACTTGTATTGTATTGCCCTGGACATCACTATTTGTGTTGTCATAGTCTTGAACTTAAAACAAGTACTGTTACTTGCTTATGGCTTAATGAGTCTTTTTATTTTAATAGAAGAGAAAACTTATTCTGTTGAATGTATAACTGATTGCCTAAGTTGTAGGACATGTTTGAGAAATATTGAACTATATCTGGCCTGAATATAAACAGGGTATTTCTAATTACCCACCATTCATCTTATCTAATTTTAAAAGAAATAATTGTTGTGAGCCTACTACCATGGTTTCAAAGGTATTAAAGGAGAAAATAAGCCCCAAATAGTAGCTAGAATTGAATTTTACGGTTTGGTTAACCAGTCATTGAATTTTGGATCCGTTACATGTATATATAAGGACTGCATGGATCACTCCTGGAAAGAGGAAGCAGTAACGTGACCTGGAACTCTGACCTCCAGACTTCTAGGTCAATGACCCTATATATAAGGGCCTCTTTGCTTATCATTATTTCATCTTTTCACTTGATTTTTGTGTGGTTTGCATTTTAAAAATATATATATGATATAGAAGTGCATAAGTAAATTGAATTTAGAGTTACTTTGTGCTTCCAAGAGGGAGGATAAAAGACAACTCTCTTTGGAGAGTTTTACAGGAGCATGCTGGGTTTTCCTTTCACATCGAACTGTAGAACTTATAGGTGATGTCACACCAGGGCTGCCTGGCAGGAACACAGGAATCATTACTTAAATGACAGACCCTATTGTGTGTATTCTAGTCACAAAAAGGCATTGCAACCAAAATCCAAAGACCCTTACCTGATCCTTGTTTCATGTTGATTTTCCCTGGTTGTAATAGGTGTTTACCAAGATCTATTCCTACATACACACATACATTCATACATATATGCACACATACATACATACATTAATGTGTGTGTATTTCTTATAGTTGCTGAGAACATGAATGCCAAAGGCAGTGTTTGCTATGCCGTGTTTGCTAGCCTGTGTTGATTTTAGCTAGGTGAATCCAAGAGGCTGAAGGTTACCAGTGGATCATGAACCAAAATGTTACACGCAACCTTGCACTGAAAAGAAAAATTGCCATCTCCTATTTAAATTCCATCCCAGAGGTAAGAATAAAAAGTGACCATGAGCCAACTTTTACAGACGACAATGCCCTAGACGTTTGCTAGAATAGACAGAAGTAAGCTGAGGGCTGAGCGACCTCCGGAAGCAGTGCTCTGACTCTAGGCTGGATTGCCTGTCCACTTCTAGCCTGGTGTATGAGAGCAAGACAACATTCCAACATTCCATTTTTCTCAATTTACTGTTTGGGATCCATCTGTTACAGAGCCTTAGCCTGTAACCTGACTAATGGTGTATGCCTCCCAGAAGAAGCAAAGCTTTCACCACAGCTCTGGAAAGAACAGTAGCACTGAAGCAGGGTAGTGACCCTTGGCTCCTTACAGCTAGCTAGTAAGCCCAGAGCAGCAGTCCTCATGAAGGCAGTGAGTATGGAGAAAGTGCCCAAGAGAAGTATGAGATGGACCCTGACTGAAAACAGAAGCCAAATGGCCTAGATATGAACAGTGCTCAGACTAAATGTAATTAAAGCAATAGGAATTATGCAAAGATACAATGGGGCCCTAAGATACTCTCTAGTCTCAGTGGTTGAGGCCATTGATAATTTGTAAGGAGAGGCAGGAGAAGTTGACATCTTGTGTATATTCTTTTGAGTCCATGGGATATATTGACTCTAAGTATTTTTATTAATGCCAGAATCATTCATTATTGCCTTTATGACTACAAAAGAATCCTATGAGATGTAATATTAGATGTCTGTTCAAAAGAACTCCACCCTTTTTAGGAACTGATAGCTTAATAACAATGATAAGTGAAATTAACAACTGCATGGGTCCCCATTCAGCACACTGCTGGACTCAAGTATTAGGGGACATGGTTGCAGAATGAAGTCAACATTAAATTAACTAAACAAGGAATCTCTTCCCATGGTGCTTGCCATTTATTCTCCTCAATGTGATAGACACTGAGAATTCAGAGAAAAAAAAAATCATTGCTTTCAAAGTTTGAGGCAAGAGTTGGTAACACTTTTTGACTGAATTCTAGTTACTGCTATGAAGTAATTCCATATCAGATAAATCTTTTTTTTTTTTAAACATTTGAGTTATGGTCAAAGTAATGACTACTCTTGATTAGTCATTTAATTTTTATATTAGGAAATGAAAACAAAACAAAGAATTAGAAATCATTTTATTCTATTAATGTTTATATGACAGTGTTGTATTCATATGGAAGGGTTATAGGTTATGACTACATTTATGGCATTTTGGCATTGCAAATGTTTGATGTGTTTCTACAGATATTAGGGATTTAACTAGAATCTCCACTAGCATTACCATATGCTGGTGACCAATTTAAAAATATTACATTATTTGAAATGTTGTTTGAAATACTAAAATCAGTATATATAACTTGTGTGAGCATGTGTGTGTGTGTGGTGTGTGTGTGTGTGTGTGTGTGTATGATTTGAGACAGTGTCTTACTATTTTGTTCTGGCTTTCCAAGACTGCCTTCTTAGTGCTGGGATTAAAGGCATGTGCTTCCATGCCTGGCTTAATGTATAGGATATATTTTAAGTTCTAAATAACACATGTGAGCTTAAATATAGACACTCACTTTAGCTTTATAGTTCTTAGGATCACAAACATATATACTACAGTTCAGTTGCCATATTATATGGCTGAAATAATTTAAATTTATTGTCATCCCTTTTATCTGACCTTGTATTCTAAGGGAACAACCAATTGTTTCTCTCTGCATGCTCCAGGCGTACCGATAGTTAATACCTAGCTGGTTGTATTGGCTGAGTTCCTTCTTCCATTACATAGCTCAGCTGAAGCTTGATGCTTATGGTGGAAATTGTCTTGATTTCTTTAGATGAGATGAGCATCTAAGGAGTTTGGGAATGTGTTTTAATTAAGATTCTGCTAAATTTTACCAGACACCTACTTGGAAAACAAAGCAACTGAATAATTAACTCTGATGAGAGCAGATGCTGGTCTAATGACAACCTGTTACTGCTCAAGTGCATCATTAGTTGTTTACGGTGCTCCTTTTATGTGTCCAGAGCTCTCCTCTTTTAATGAACACATTGGTAGCTCTGTACGCAAAATAGTTTTTCATTCTAAATTATAGTAAAGGTATTTCTAGCACTTGTAGAATTTTTCATTTAAATAACTGGTCCCTACCCATCAATCTTCTATCTTCATCTATTTGGTGTATGCTTGGAACCAAACATTTCTTAGTCCTCCTTGTGGGATTATTTTAGCCACACACCAAGTGAAGCTTACAAATTGGTGAGGATCTAATGATGCATTTATTTACAGATGTGCATTTAATTTCCCTGTTAAGTTGTTAAGGGGTAGGATGAGTTTAAAGACTCTCACTCCCCATCTCGTCTCCACCAGTGCAATGGGAATAACTACACATTTGACAAAATAAGGAGAAATGGCCTCGTGTTAGAAAAATATGTGTAGCTGTCCAACAGGAGTTGTCAAAAGAACAAAATATTGAATGTTTTTTTTAAATGATCCAGTAAGTTTACACTATGGTTTTCTTTCTTTTTTTTAAAATTCATTTAATCTTTAACAGTTTCATGAATGTGTTTGATATATCCTGGACAGAGTCACTACCACATCTCATATCCATCCAAAATAGTATGCATTATTACTACTTTTTAATTAATGCTGTGCTTAAGGTTTGAGTTGGCCACAGCACAAGACAACCTAATCAATGCATTGGTTTTAAAATTGATGTAAGTAACAGGACATAGAATTCAATGTAACTTTCTGTGCTTAGAGTCACAACACAACCTTAACTTGAAAAGATTAAACACTTTAAGGGAGATTTTTGATTAACAATGACTATATAGGAAGGATGTATTAAGTACTGTTCTATCCAAACTAAATTCAGTGAGCTAGTAGTATTGTGCTGAAGATAGATGGTGATATATGCATGCTGTGTTGTTGTGTGGCCTTCTGGGCATATGATGTTTCTTACTTATGTGAGTCATGCCTCTGTACTTAGCCACATGCCATTCAGGACTCAGAAAGTACAGAATATAACCCGTGTATTTTTTTTCTCCTCTGTCCTAATTCTTTTGCCTTCACTCAATAGAATTTCCTTTTATTTTTTAAAAACCATCCTCTAAGAACAAAAGGACTTCTACATAAAAAGGGCCAGAGAGCAGGGTTCACCACATATGTGAAATATGCCTTCTTACAGTGGCAAACAATATTTTAAAAATAGTTTGTAATCTTTCTTTTTTTTTCGGGAGGGGGGTTGAGGGAACTGAAGCATGCCAATCATTCTTTTCATGATATGTGCTTAAGAGTGATTGCACATGTTCAGAATGATGTGTACTCTCCTTTGGTTCATTAAAGTTTTGGTTGAGGGGATTAAGAGATGGCTTAAGAACACTAGTTGCTCATCCTGAATGATAGGGTTCAATTCCCAGCTCCCACATGGTAGCTAACAACCATCTATAACTCTAGTCTGAGAACATTCCAAACACTCTCCTGGCCTCTATGGGTATTAAATCCATGTACTGCACAGATCTATAGGCAGGCAAACTTCTATATACATAAGTATAAAAATCAAACCGTATTGATAGCCAAAACTATTATAATACAGGTAATTCAGAAAAAGCCATGTTTATGCATTTGCCCTCAATTTGTCCCCAGGCTTTGTTTAAAATCCTATATTAATGGCTTTATTAAAATTGTGCTCACTACCTGAGAAGCAACAATCACAGCTCTGGGTGTGGATGTATTGCTATTAATCTCATGTAGGAGAGGCCTTCATACCCAGTTCCATGCTCTCCATTTCTAGTGCTCCACTGATAAGTCTATCTGATAAAAATTTTCTGCAGATACATGGGCTCTGTGTAGTGATTGCTCCCTCTAAGCAATCGTGAGTCTCAAGGAAGGAACACACAGGGAAACAGAGACATGGAACGACAGCATGTATGAGTCATTTGCTCCATTTTACATCTATTTCTGTCATCTTTTGGCTTTGCTTTGATTAGGATATTAAAGGCAGTCTTAAAGATATCTTTATGACATTCTTGTTTCATGCATTCGTGAGTCAAGAACAGTTTCTGTGTTGGCCCTTGGATTCAAGTCTATCATGCCTGTGAAGATGTAGTTCCCTTTCTCCAAGCTCTACTGCTTACATGCATCAGCACTTGGGTTCTTGGGGGACTGCTGTCATGCTCATGCTTAATTATGGGTATAGAACTTTGCTTGCTTGTTTGCTACACGCATGTAGTACCCATGGAGACACAAAGGGAACTAAAATTTAGTTAATCAATTTATAATGTTTTATGATGCTGAATACGATTTTAATTGTCTTGTAATTTAAATATGCTTTATGTATTATAACAATTTAAAATTTGAAGAAAATTTGGGAAAAATATTTGGAATGAAAAATATAAGAAACTCTAAATAATTGTCTATATTAATGAATAAAGGCATTTTATTATCAAGTACATAATTTCAATATTTTACATCTGGTATTGTCATACTGTGAATAAATGAACCTTAGGAAAATTATTCCTATAGAATATTACTGTGAAAATACTCCCAAAGGGCAATTATTTGGGAAGGTGCATTAGCACCTTACAATAAAATTCCAAAAGAATATTTTTCTTTTAGAATAGAAATAATCACTTATCCAGTGACCGTAAACTTCTGTTTGAAGGCTTGAAAGATAAGTATGATGAAGAGAGAGAGAAAGAGAGAGAGAGAGAGAGAGAGAGAGAGAGAGAGAGAGAGAGAGAGGGAGGGAGGGAGAGACAGACAGAAACAGAGAGACAAAGAGAGACAGAGAGACAAAGAGAGACAGAGAGACAAAGAGAGACAGAGAGAGACAGAGAGAGATAGAGACAGAGACAGAGACAGAGAGAGAACAGCAATGCACGGAACATAAGGATCCATGGGATCTGTGGATGGAATTCATAGTCATTTGCCCTACAGAAATTACTGGATAGCCTGTTTATTGCATAATAATCCATTCCATCCTTGGTACTTGCATGTTCACTGGCCAGCATGCAGGCTAATGAATGGTCTTGAGCAGATATTTAGCATGCTATCACATGGGCATGACTATTAGCTCAGAGTCCAGGCAAAAACAGGTCTAGTAGTTGTTGATTAATGTCCTATACTTTACAATTAGAATTATTAAAAATCTTATTTGTGGATATGATTCTCATAAAAGCATCAGTTGGGGGATCCATAGTGTGTCTTCATTCTTTACCTCAATGACTTCAAGTCAAGAAAACTAACACAGGAATTTATTCTAAGCTGTATTGTGTTTTGGTTAACACTGCTTGTCCTTAATTTAACCTTTGCTATAGCTTTGAATGTACTGAGGAGATATCATCATGGTTTTCTGAGGAAATCAAGAAGGCCTTTCTCCTTTAAATCATTATCAATAATAATAAAAAAAATCATGTTAAATGTCTAAAAACAATAACTATTAGGTTTTGTTTTTTAATGTTCTTTCTTAAGGTAATTCTGGGAAAGTAATATGGGAATAGATCCTAGCTCATGCACTTGGTTATCGCATGTCTGTATATGTGTTTCATACATGTGTGCATGTGCGCATGTGTGAATGCAGATATGTATGTGTGTGTGTGTGTGTGTGTGTGTGTGTGTGTGTATTCATGAGCATGCGTCTGGGAAACAAAAGATAGTAGGTGCTGCTCCTCAGGCACTGACCAGTTTACTTTGAGACAATAGACCAAGGAGGCTAGAGTGACTGGACTGTGAGCCCTGTGGAGTCATTGAGTTCCCAGTATAGAGACTACAAGTATATGCCACCATGGCTGGCATTTTGATGTGGGTCCTTGGTATTGAATTTGGGTCCACATGCTTGAACAGCAAATACTGTACCTATTGATCTCTCTCTATTACTGCTTCTCTGCACTTCATTCTCTCAGATGAGCATGAGGTGGAGAACATCTTCCTGGAGCTGCAAAAAGTTTAAGACCCACCATCATCACCACACATATCTGCTTACTGAAGACGGAGTGATCAATAGAAAAAGAGAACACCAGCTCAGGCGTTTGCTCTTTTTCAATTGCTCTGGATTCTGTTCAGCTCCTCCCTATGCTAAGAAAATAAACACAACTGACAGACATCCCACAGAGAATTGATGCTTGCTGTAGACAGAGACTCTTTCTTTGTATGTGTACATGTTCTTTATATGTGTGCACATAAAGGGGGGTGGTGGTTCATGTGTGTGGAGGAGGCCAGAAGTCAATGCCATGTATGCTCCTAGGCATTCTTTACCTGAATGTGTTGGGGTGATTCTTCTCACTGAAGCAGAGTCTCAGAAATTTGGCTAAACTGGCTGACTGGCAAGGCTGCAACATCCACCTGTCACTATCTCTTCCCCAATGCTGGGTCTGCAGCCATGTGCCACCACACATGAGCTTGACATGTGTGCTGGTCATGCGGGTTCAGGCCTTGTTGCCCCACAGTGAGCGCTGTACCAACTGTGCCATCTCCCAGCAGGCAGTTCTTAAACAAGAGTTTCAGTGTGTTTGCAATAGGTTTTACCTATTGGGAAACTTAAAAGTTACCTACTTTCAGTGTGCTAAATTTACAGAGCAATGTGGACTTACATCTGATTATCTACGCTTAGAGCAAAGGAGAGCTGGAAACACCATCAAATGCCATGAGCACTTCTCTATCTAATGTACACTGTATGTTTAGGACTTGAAGCATGAGTAAATTGCTTTAATCCTAAAAGTGGCTTGTAGCTGTACCATTTTTAGTTTAGAGTCTATTTCTGTCATGGCTATGGCTACTATGATATGTTTCTTGGTTAAAAATGTAAAACCCTAGTAACTGTGCCATCTCTCCACAAAAACATAATCTATAGAATGATATTTACTTCATGACAGTTTCCAGAACCCACTTATAAGCACAAGTGGGTCAACTTATCTTCTCAAAATTATTTTTGTTACACATACACACACACACACACACACACACACACACAGACAGACACACACATAATGTACTAATATGACTACTTTTAGGTCTGAAGCCCTCATAAGGCTGTCTATACACAATAGCATGTACATAATGCAACAAGTTCCCAGAAACATTGATTTTAACTTGAGTAGACTGTTCTATACAGGACTCAACAACCAGCAGTCTGTCTTATTTCTTCCTTCCTTTCACAGCCATCATTTACTTCAAAGTGAATGCTGTCCATAAAGGAGTTATTCAGCAAAGAAAGAAAGATGAAAATCAGAACCATTATTCTAAAGGTGGCTAAAATAAACAATTTGACCTATCATTAATTCATTCATTCATTCATCTGTTCTTTGTCTCTATCTCTCTCCCTGTCTCTGTCTCTCTGTCTGTCTCTCTGTCTGTCTGTCTGTCTCTCTCTTTCTCTCTTTCCTTCTTTCTTTCATCAAAGTGCTAGGCTTCTATGATCAGAGACCCATGTGAAGGGGATTAAATGTATTTTCTATTCAATGAAGTTGTGTAGAAATTGAACTGGGCTGAATTTTACTGACTTATTTTTCATATTTGCAAAAATATTCGTAAATACATTTACATAATATAACCCTCCACTCTATAAATTCAGTATAGAAGAAAAAAATCTTGTATAGGTACAGAAACGCACAAAAGCCAGCCACTCACTTGGTTTGTACAGAAAGCAGCACATTGACATTTTAATGATTCTGGGATACTGCCATAGTGTGAAATTTGGTATTCAGAACATTTCCAAAGAGACTGGAGCTAAGCAAGTACTCAATGGTATTTGAAGGTTGTATGTACAAGATGGGTATCACATAGGATCCAACACCTCAGCCCAACTTTTCACTTTAATAAACAGAAGAGGCTTTCAGGTTTATGGAGTGCACAACTGATTTTTTTTTTTTTTTTTTTTTTTGCCTTTTATGGAGACCTCTTTGGGCCTGATCAATTAGTAACTAGGGTGAGAGCTGTGCACTTCAGTGGCTCTGCTGCCTTGATTGTAAACCGCAATCTGGTGTGAAATCTCAGCAGGTCACATTGCTGTTTTTGCTGTACCCCAGTGACACAACTGATTAAGTCTGTGTAAACAGTATCATTATGAAAATATTTTTGTTATAGGCATGAGGAATTAACACATTTTTATTTTGGATGGAAATTAAAATTATTTGTGGGAGCTTGGTATGTTTTCATCAATTGTCAGTCATCTCAGTAGAGCATGGAGTGAAGTGACTGTTTTAATTCTCACAAAGGGGGAAAAGGCTCTCAGACAGAGGGCTTCTAAAAGTGAGAATTATGATAATTATGTCACTCATTAGAAAGATAGCTACATTACAGGCAAGTATTATGCCACTTAATATTAGTTAAACAAGTAAACAGAAGAGTAGAAATTAGTCCACACCAGCTATTTCCAATGAGGTACATTTCAATGAATAGACATATTTCAGAAGATGCTAAAATGTGCCTGTGTATATGTATACACACATGCACACACACTTTTTTATACTTCATATTTTCTAAGTTAACTTCAACAGAACCTTAAATGACTCAGTTGCCTCTGGATAAGAACAAGAGACAGGGGTCCTAGGGGGGACCAGACAGTGGTCCCAGTGCTAGGGTAATTGTAGACTATTAGATCACCTTGAACAGTTTGTAAAATGTTGCTTATGTTTGGTTTGGAGGAAAAGAAGTTTTGCATTATATGGGATTGATTTGTGTCTAACCACTGCCAGTTGCATAAGTTAAGCAAATGACTAACTTACCAGTTTTTAAAACTGCATTACTTACAATCTTCCTATTGTTTCAAACACTACATTTTATTTGTGTGTGTGTGTGTGTGTGTGTGTGTGTGTGTGTGTGTGTATGTGTGTATGCGTGCGTGTGTTTGCCTATAGGGGGTGGAGCACATGTGTGGAGGTCAGAGGACACCCAGAAAGAGTTGGTTCTCACTTTAGACCCCTAAGTCCTATGGATGAAACTCATGTCATCAGACTCAGGAGCAGGCACCTTTGCTCACTAAGACAACTCTAAGGCCCATGTTTCATTTTTTACCATCTGATTGGCTACTGCCTAAGTCTAATTAGCACAAGAACTGTGTTTGGCTAATTTCACCTGTCTCCTGAAGTAGCCATGTCAATCCAACTGGGAACAGATCTATTTCTATTTATCTCTCTTTACAGCATACTTATTATGGAGGCAAAAATTAAAAATCAGAAACTTGGGAAAAAAATCTAGTGTAAAGTTTAGTTGTTCAAATAAAGATGGAGGGTGCAGAAGGTTTAAATAAACTTAAATCAAATGTGCCCACTAAGGTATCGAAACTTAAGTTACAACCTCCTTGCTAGCAGCTAAAGCTCAGATAAAAGGAAAGTTACTTTCCTTCCAACTGGCATACAAAAATAATTATTGAAATATCAAAGCAGTAGAAGCAAGTTAACAAATCAGCAAAATTGCCATATGTCAACATCCAGATTTAAAGAATTGTCTGTATACATTTCAAATGACGGCCTTTGTATTATATAGGTTGGAGAAACACACACACACATACACACACACACACACACACATGCACAAACACATGCATACACATATGTGCACCCATGTATGCATGTGCACACACATGCACATACACACACGTATGCACACATGCATGCACGTACACATGCACACAAACACACAGATTGCATTTGAAGACAAGGGGAAGCATTTACTCTATGCTTCAATGCCATGCACATGTTCCAAATGCTTTCACCAAGGAAGGAGGTGAGCCCTGTGAAGCATCGTCTCCAGACTGCTGGTCCCAGGAGAAGGTTCAGTACTTGGATGGCAGGATGCCTCTTTTGAGGAGCCCATTGTCTGATGAGTGAATCTTCTTGGGCTTTCTGAAAAACCTCTGGTGGCAGACCAGTCTAGAAAAAGTGTATCTGTAAAGCACAGAGCTAAAAAGTAGTAAAAAATCAGGAAAAAAAAACTTTAAAATTAAGTTGAAAGGTATATGGATGCTTTTGTCTTTAACATAAACAAATTCAGAGTGATCAAATTTGCTTGTCAACTCTCCCTGCTCGGACTAGTGCTACCTGATGTGATGTCACCTAAACACTCTCAATAAAACTTAAGTCATTAACATCTTTCAGAAGGATTAGAATGGGTGAAAAATAACTTTTGAGAAGCAAGGTAATTTTTGCTAGCTTATCAATAAAAAAATCAAAGACATTTTTGGGTTGAACATGTCCTACTAAATAGTTCCATGGTAGTTGTTAGAACATAATACACAGAAAGATATGAAAGCACTCTTATGCATGCATGTACACACACATACCTAAACACACACACACACACACACACACGCACCAACCACATATTTACACAGATACACACATGCATACACGAGAGACAGAAAAAGAGCATGACATAGAAAGAAAGAAGAAAAAGAGAGTCAGAACTCTACATAAAGACACTATGTGTATCTTTTTTTTCCTTTGATTTTGGTAAATCTTTAGGAATAGAACAAGGAAAAATCATTTATGCTATTTTATATAGTATTTAATTTATATTATATACATTTCAGAAAAGGCAGCGAAGTATAAAATAGTTACATATGGCTCTAGTATGCACAGTGAACACTAACCACTCTCCTGATTTTCTATCCATAATACCTGGCCAGATTCTACATGATAAGTAGGTTGATTTATGATTGTCAAAGACCATTGGAGAGAAGTATGCAGAACTCTTTAGTAATCAAGGTTCTTTTATGGATGGATGAGCTTCTGTTAGACATTCATGCATCGTTTATGCTTCCTTGACTGACAAAGGACCCTGTAAACAAGAAGGAAAGTTTATTAAGACTTTAGAATGTGAGATCTAAAAAGGAACAGTAGTTCACTATAAATATCAAAACTGTTAAAACCTTAAGCTAGTGTAGAAAGGACGGTGACATAGAAGGAGAAAGAAGCCACTTCCAATGTCCTCATTCTGATGTTGCTTTCTACATGGTCCATGTGATGCCATGTTAATAGTCAACTCTTTGGACTAAGAAATACAAGGGCAAGTATTTGTGGAAATGAATCAGTTTATGAATATTGACTTGATGCAAAATCTAGAAAAGAGTTAAGGACAGGGAGGCAGGCAAAGTGAGAATAGAATGTAACCAAAAGGATCTTGTAGTGAAGGGGTGTTATATATATATAATTTATAGTACACTAGTTACTATTGGTTACAATGGAGTGAAGAGACTACAGGTTCTCTGTGTTATTTATTATAGTTTCCTACAAGCATAAAAGATTTATAAGTATAAACTTTAATAAGACATAAGAGAGTTCTTGTAAAAAAAACTCTCAAAATATGAATCTATACAGATCTACATGCATATGTATGGGTGATGCATAGATTCTCTTAGGGCTATACATTTTGGTTCCAGCTATATTTGTACTTGTATCAATTTTTACACTATATATAGTTTGATTTGGTATTCCATTGAATTTGAAAAGTTGTTTATGTATCATTTTTCAAGACAGAAATATGAATAATCTCTGAAACAATGTTGTTGCCTGTGTGAGTCACATCTGTTGCCAACAAATTGTGAATCCTTTAATTGTACTATGTCTCCATTTGTTCACCTCTTAAAATGATAACAATGAGCATCTCATAGTTCCATTGTAAGGACTAGACACATTTAGACCCACAGCACTCTTAGAGCCCGACAGAGTGAGAACAGTGTGATGATAGTGATGTGCATCCTATGTATTTCTTAGAACATCCTGTTAGTCCTGGAGGCAGCATTAGAAATTCTACCTTATAGAGTTAACTGTGTGAAGAGTTAGGAATAAGCTCATAAAACTTGCAATGATCCGACAGTTTCTACTCTGTTAAAACTTTGCTAGGATTTTTTTTTATAATAATAAAATACATATGAACATTTATTTGACTATCTATTCCCGAAATAATGATTTACAAATAACACTAGAAACAATAATTAAAAAATGATAATTTTTTTTTCTTCAGGTGTACTAAGCTGGGAAATGTACCCTTGGGTTATTTTAATCATTCAATTCTTATCCTGGAAAGAAAACCCAAGCACTGAAGAGGTCTATAAAAAGAAAAGACAGGAAGCAAACCTAAATCTCACCCTTAAAACTTCAGAAAATTTGAGGTTTTGGTTTCAGTCTAAGAAAGGGTAAAAACTAAAGTCAAATCTTATTCTTTGTAAAGCGAATGCCATCTAGCAGATAGAGTGACAAACTCTGTGTTAGCTAGTCTTTGGGGGAAAGACTGGAATTAATCCTCTGAATGAACTTAATCTTTGCACAGCATTTGCTATTGCTACTAAAACAGGAATAGCTTGGGACTGAATGGCCATTTGTTAAAATGATAAACAGAAAGAAGGTTTGTTTAACATTAGAAACACCGTGAAAGAGAAGGTAACAGTTAGGGAGGTCAGGTTTTCAGAAGGCTAAAGGGAGGAAGAATGTTCAGATCCTATCTTAACCGTGGACCAGCACAGTCTCAAATACAAGGCAGAAGCAAGACAGATCACAAACAAAACTAGGCAGGACAGAGAATGGCTAAGAAAATCAGGGTAGATAGTGAAGAGAGAAGAAGCCGTAGTTGAGAGATATATGGAGTAGTTACAACAGCTTATTAAGTTCTTCTTGATTTACCCACCAAATGCAACAACTGAAAAACTGTAAAATCTTATGATATTATTAATACGGTAGAAATATACCTTCTTTTTTAGCATCTTCAAAATATTTGTAAAAATGAGGGGATGAGGTAATTCATAGGGAGATGAGAAGAGAGACAAATAACACTAAAGATGTCTAAGAAAGTCAAATAAGGAAGCATTATTCTCAGAGGCTATTTTAAAATTACATGTGTGTGCGTTTATGGTGTGTGATTATGCCACATGAGGTGATAGAGGCTATTGTTGTTTTCTATGAGAACTTGAATGCAAGACTCTTTTGCTGAAGACACTCTAAGCTTTCTAAATTGGGCTTAGAAGAATGGAGCTTGGATTGCCCTGAAAGCCTTTTTTATGAGTATGAGTAGTAGCAAAGTAGTATCACATAGTATCAAAGATGCTATGAAACTAACAATGGAGAAAAGCAGCGAAGAGTCCTACCAAGGTGTAAAGACAGCAGTGACTACCTGACAAGATATAACCAACAGTGCAATAGTGGCATTCTTGTCTTGAGGCTAAACAACAGCTGGGTAAACTGATTTAAGGTCTATTCAATAAGATGAAATTCATGCCTGCTATTATAAGCATCTCTCTCTCCTTCTGTCTCTGTCTGTCTGTCTCTCTCTCTCTCTCTCTATATATATATATATACATGTACACATATACATAGATCATATTTATATATATCTATAAACATATATATTTATCATATATTTTATCATACTTTCATTACAACATATGAAGTCAAAGAAAAAAGTGAATTGAACTTTACCAAGAAAAAAACAGAATATAGAAGATACACAATTCAACTTGAGAAAATTTCATAATTCTCTATCTGTGTGCGTATGTATACACATACTTACAATAATAAGTAGGTGATTGTAAAATAATAGAAAACCTTAACTAATACCAAAATTAGGTTTACTGTATAGCTACAATAATATAGAACTAGAAATCAGTGAAATGTATATAAAATGCTATAATTTTGATATCAAATATATAGGTATATAAGCACAATTATATGGTGTATGCCTTTAATATACATAAGTATACATAATATACATAATACATAATATACATAAGTATACATGTGTTTAGATATCCTTGTGTAAAAGTAGAATAGAATAGTATTATAATTTGAGATTATTGCCAGGCAATGATGGCACATGCCTTTAATCCCAGTACTTGGGCGGCAGAAGCATGTGGATTTCTGAGTTCAAGGCCAGCCTGGTCTACAGTATGAGTTCCAGGACAGCCAGGGCTGTACAGAGAAACCCTGTCTTGAAAAAAACAAAACAAAACAAAAAACCCAAAAAACCAAAAAGCAATTTGAGATTATTTAGAAAATCAATGAGGAATTTACATCAGTATTTATTAGAACAGATATGATAGAATCAAAAATTATAAGCAAGCCTTTTACCATGAGGACTTTCATTATGACACATGAGGTCAAAGCAAAAGAAAATGAATTGAAACTTCTTAAGAAACACTAATGAAAAAAAGCAACAAGAGAGAGAGAATTTGTACAATTCAACTTGAATAAATTTCATAATTATAAATAATAACAGATTTTAATATTACTAAAATTTGATGTTAGCTTTACCAACCTGGATGCATTAGTCACCATAGAGAAAGTTGAAATTACTTTTGTCCTGGAAGCTTATTCTTTTCTTTAGAATAGCTTAATTTATTTTGGCTTGATTAATTCTCTGAAAATAAGAATTCTATTCACAAGAAGAGGCAAATAGCAGGAAGCTATATCGGGCTGGAAAACATAGGAAAAATGAATAGAATATGCAAGTATCACATGCAGTCTGTATATTCACTAATGTACACACACGTTACTGTTCCCATTAGCAAGTGTACAAAAACTTTTGAGTTGTTTGAATAATTAAAACTGAATGCCAGCCTACAATTAGAACAAAGCTAGTTTTAAGAAATATATAGGTTCATATGGTTGAAGGACTATTTCTTTTAGATTTGGAGTGGAATCTTGGGCAGTATGAAACAAGTCAAAGAGTGATTGAAAATACAAAATGATATTGAGATACAGTTTTTATTATAACTTCTAAAACAAATAAGCACAGAAATCAAAATGAATAATATCTATTAAAGTAGGTATGTTCCCTCATGATGATAGGAAATATCACCATTTTTTTTTTTTACATTTCATCGTTTTCTTCTTCTTTTTTTTTTCTTTTTTTGAATGGATATAAAAGTTTTATTTCTTTTTTTAAAGGAAATCCAATAATTGAAAGCAAAGAAATATTGAACATTTACTAAGTGAAATACTGCATTATTATTTTTTAAATCTTAAGAAGTTATTAAATATATTTTTTACAAGTTTTTTAAAATCTATTTTGAACATTAAACATGATAGAAGTAGAAAAAACTCTTATGAAGTTCTCTATGAAAGGAAATTGTGACAGGCTCTTGATTAGACAGAAACCATTCTATCTCCAAGGAAGAACACACAGCATACCTGTGGCTTCATAGAATGAATTGGGTAGGGTTCCTTCTGTTTCTATTTTTTGGGATAGTTTGAAGAGTATTGGTATTAGGTCTTCTCTAACTGTCGGATAGAACTCTGCACTAAACCTATCTGGTCCTGGGCTTTTTTTGGTTGGAAGACTTTTAATACTGCTTCTATTTCTTTAGAGGTTATGGAACTATTTAGATGATTTATCTGACACTAATTTAATTTTGGTACCTGGTATCTGTCTAGAAAATTGTCCATATCATCCAGATTTTTCAGTTTTGTTGAATATAAACTTTTGTAGTAGGATATGATGATTTTTTTAAATTATCTTAGTTTCTGTGGTTGTATCTCTCTTTTTATTTCTGATTTTGTTAATTTAGATACTGTCTCTGTGCTCTCTGTTGAATCTGGCTAAGGGTTTATCTATCTTGTTGATTTTCTCAAAGAACCAGCTCCTGGTTTGGTTGATTCTTTGTATAGTTCTTTTTGTTTCTACTTGGTTGATTTCAGGCCTGAGTTTGATTATTTCCTGCCATGAACTCCTATTGGGTGTATTTGCTTCCATTTGTTCTAGAGCTTTCAGATATACTGTCCAGCTGCTAGTGTATGCTCTCTCCAGTTTCTCTTTGTAGCTACTCAGAGCTACGAGTTTCCTCTTAGTACTGCTTTCATTATGTCCCATAAGTTTGAGTATGTTTTGTCTTCATTTTCATTAAATTCTAAAAAGTCTTTAATGTCTTTCTTTATTTCTTCCTTGACCAAGTTATCATTGAGTAGAGCATTGTTCAGTTTCCATGTGTATGTTTGTTTTCCATTGTTTTTGTTGTGATTTAAGACCGTCCTTGGTCCATGGTGATCTGATAGGGTGCATGGGATTATTTCAATCTTCTTGTATCTGTTGAGGCCTATTTTGTGACTAATTATATGGTCAGTTTTGGAGAAGGTACCATGAGGTGCCGAGAAGAAGGTATATTCTTTTGTTTTAGGATGAAATGCCCTATAGATATCTGTTAAATCCATTTGGTCCATAACTTCTGCTAGTTTCACTGTGTCTCTGTTTAGTTTGTGTTTCTGGGACCTGTCCATTGCTTAGAGTGGGATCTTAAAGTCTCTCACTATTATTGTGTGAGGTGCTAAGTGTGCTTTGATCTTTAGTAAAGTTTCTTTTATGAATGTGGGTGCCCTTGCATTTGGAGCATAGAGGTTCAGAATTGAGAGTTTATCTTGGTGGATTTTTCCTTTGAGTATGAAGTGTCTTTCCTTATCCTTTTAGAAAACTTTTGGTTGAAAGTTGATTTTATTCAATATTAGAATGGCTACTCCAAATTGTTTCTTGGAACCATTTGCTTGGAAATTGTTTTCTAGCCCTTTCCTCTGAGGTAGTGTCTGTCTTTGACACTGAAGTGCATATCCTCTATGCAACAAAATACTGGATTCTGTTTATATATCCTGTCTGTTAGTCTATGTCTTTTTATTGGGAAATTGAGTACATTTATGTTAAGTGATATTAAGGAATAGCAATCTTTGCTTCCTGCTACTTTTGATGTTATTTTTAATGTTTTTGTGGCTATATTCTTTTGGGTTTGTTTAAAGATTGCTTTCTTGCTTTTTCTATAGTGTAGTTTCCCTCCTATTGCTGGCATTTTCCATCTGTTAGCCTTTGTAGGGCTAGATTTGTGGAAAGATATTGAGTAATTTTTTTATCATGAAATATCTTGGTTTCTCTCATCTCCATTGAGAGTTTTGGTGGGTATAGTATTCTGGGATGGCATTTGTGTTCTCTTAGGGTCTGTATAACATCTGCCCAGGATCTTCTAGCTTTCATAGACTTTGGTAAGAAGTCTGGTATAATTCTGGTAGGTCTGCCCTTTTATATTACTTGACCCTTTTCCTTTTACTGCATTAATATTCTTTCTTTGTTTTGTCTATTTGGTGTTTTGACTACTATGTGACAGGAGGAATTTCTTTTTTGTTCCAATGTATTTGGAGTACTGTAGGCTCCTTGTATGTTTGTGGGCATAACTTCCTTTAGGTTAGGGAAGTTTTCTTCTATAATTTTGTTGAAGATATTTACTGGCCCTTTAAGTTTGGAATCTTTGCTCTCTTCTGTACTTACTATTTTTAGGTTTGGTCTTCTTATTGTGTCCTGAGTTTCCAGGGTGTTTTGGGTTAGGAGCTTTTTGTCTTTTACATTTTCTTTGATTGTTGTACCAATATTTACTATGGTATCTTCTGCACCTGAAATTCTGTCTTCTACCTCTTGTATTCTGTTGGTGATGCTTGCTTGCATCTATGACTTCTGATCACTTTCCTAGGTTTTCTATTTCTGTGGTTGTCTCCCTTGTGACTTCTTTATTGTTTTTATTTCTATTTTTAGATCCTAGATTGTTTTGCTCAATTCCTTCACATGTTTGGTGTTTTTTTTTCCCCTGAATTCTTTAAGTGACTTTTGTTTTTCATCTTGTTTTTCCTGTTTAGGGCTTCTAGCTGTTTATCTGTGTTCTCCTGTATTTCTTTAAGGGCGTTATTTATGTCCTTCTTAAAGTCCTCTATCATTCTCATGAGATGAGTGCTTTTCTAGAGTGTTGGGGTATCCAGGGCTCACTGTGGTAGAAGAACTAGGTTCTGATGATGTCAAGTAGCCTTGGTTTCTGTTGCTTATGTTCTTGCCTTTGCCTCTCACCATTTGGTTATCTCTAGTGTTAGGTGGTCTTGCTGTCTCTGACTGTGGCTTGTCCCTCCTGCTAGCCTTTATGTCAACAGTCCTATTAGACTAGTTATCTCTGGGAGGAATTTGGAGAGCTGTGACACAGGGTCAGATCCTGCATGCAGATGGAAACTGGAATGGTCTTGTCCCTGGCTCTTCCTTGATTCCTGTGTCCTGATGGCCCTGGGTGGGACCCTCTTGGGCCAGGATTTTGAGCAGAAGTGGTAGCTTTACCTGTGCCACAGGCATGTCAGCACTTCTTGGAGACCAGCTCTCTCCCAATGGTATTTGGGTATGGAGGGCTGTGGCACAGGATCAGCTCCTGGAGCATATCAAACTGAAAGGATTCTGTCCCAGGCTGTTCCTTGGATCCTGTGTTCTGAGGGCTTCTGGTAGGTCCCTCTAAGCAGAAGTGGTGGTCTTAGGGAGCTTTTTTAAAAAGGCTTTGAGAAAGAACATTCGAGACTGCTCAAGAGTACTTACAAGGTATAAGGAAAGGGACTTTTCACTGTGGTAAAGTCTAGATTTCTTAGTATTTGAAAAGAAAAAGATGATAAGTTAAGAATAAGTGAAAAAAATTAAGAAAACTGCAGATTAAACTCAGGATTATAAAATAAAACTCCAATCTTCTGAAGACAGTTCATGCATCTAGGACAAAATGAAAGAAAGGGAGTCCAGTTATCCACTTAGTTTTTGTCATGATAGTTGATGAAATTGGAATTCTATTAGCAATTTAAAATACTTACTTTGTAACAAAATTATGCATGTGTTTTCTAAGTTGAAAAAATTATAAGAAGCTAATAATCTACATTATGTGTGTTAATTCAACATAAAAATAACTTGCACTTTAATGTGACGCTAGTAAAAAGGACAGGAAAACATAAAATCAGCATTTGCAAATGCCAATGCAAAGAACAGGCCAGTAGAATTATTGAAACTTTAACAATCACTGTGAATACTAGAACAGAAAAAAAATATTTGATTGTTCAAGAGAATGAACGTAAAGCAGTAAAAATAAACAAGTTATGATTATGAAGTCCACACACAGGTTCTAATGAAAGGGCAGGGGACAAAAAAATGCGAAATTATTTAAAAAATGTATAATCCCACAGCTGGCCAGTAAGAAAATAACTGCATTTACAAAATTGCGTGGGAATAGTTGCTATTGAAAATTACCAGGGAGTAACTGGGACCAGCGGGACTAGGCACACAGGAACTCTGCCAACCCAGTGACTTGGGTTCCTTCGGGTCTGTCTGGGCTGGGGTCCAGAGCAGACCTTGGGCGCAAGCTCTGCAGCCAGTCCCACAACACCCAGAGGAAGCTCCACTCCCAGGTGCTCTGACACACGCAGGATCAGAGGTAAGCAGGAACCAACATCTGTCCCAACACTGGAGTAACTGGGACCAGCGGGACCAGGCACATAGGAACTCCGCCAGCCCAGTGACTCCAGTTCCTTCTGGTCTGTCTGGGTTAGTGTTCTGAGCATACCTTGGGCATAAGCTCTGCAGCCCGTCCCACAACACACAGAGAAAGCCACACTCCCAGGTGATCTAACAAGCCCAGGATCCCAGGATCCCAGAACCACAGGATCACAGAGACAGCTTGACTCTGAGGAATTCTAACACAACCAGGATCACAAGAAGGACAGGCTCCAGTCAGATTTAGCAAGGGCAGGTAGTACTAGAGTTAACCAGATGGTGGGGGGCAAGCATAAGAAAATAAACAACACAAACCAAGGTCACTTGCCATCATCAGAACCCAATTCTCCCACCATAGCAAGTCCTGGACACACCATCACAACGGAAGAGCATGCATGATTCAGATCTAAAATCACTTATCATGATGATGATACAAGACCTTAAGAAAGACATAAATAGCACCCTCAAAGAAATACAGAAGAACACAAATAAAGAGCTAGGAGCTCTTAAAGAGGAAACACAAAAATCCTTTAAAGAACTACAGGAAAACACAATCAAACAGGTGAAGGAAATGAGCAAAGCCATCCAGAATCTAAAAATGGAAATAGAACCAATAAAGAAATCAGAAAGAGAGACAACACTGGAGATACAAAACCTAGGAAGGAAATCAGGAGCCATAGATAGATGCAAGCATCATCAACAGAATGCAAGAGATAGAAGAGAGAATCTCAGGGGCAGAAGACATCTTAGAAAACATTGAGACAACAGTCAAAGAAAATATAAAAAGCAAAAAGCTCCTAACCCAAAACATCCAGGAAATCCAGGACACAATGAGAAGACCAAACCT
>NW_022196896.1:82483780-82484072 GCF_008632895.1 Mastomys coucha
TACAACAAAAACAACAGGAAGTGACAATTACTTTTTCTTAATATATTAATTTGAAAATTAATATTATCGACATACCCTAATCGATTGAAATCCAATAATATGAGGAATTGGCAACTTGTTGATTGTCATCCAATGATCTCTCTAATTTGGTAATTGGAGAAACAGGTCCAACATTGTACAATCTATATACACTTTCAGCTTGTTTGTTTGTGACAGTGTCTTGTTGTGTACAACATAAATGTCTTGAAATCTTGCTTCTCCTATCTCAGCCTCTCTATTAGTAGTATTGTTT
>NW_022196896.1:82484874-82537319 GCF_008632895.1 Mastomys coucha
ACAAATTCAGATAAGTTGAAATCATGTAACTTTTCTCATCATAATGCAATAAAAGTTTAAAAAAATAAGAAAATTACTTCAGTGATGATTAAATAGCCAGTATAAGATTTATTGAGTACTTCCCAAGATTGACCTAAAGAAGCCATTTCATTTCCTAAAGAGATTTTTTTCAAAGTACAGCTAAATCAAAACATACCTTTTATTTAGCTATAAAGTTTTGATAATATAAATATATGAAAACTTTCTTGAATTTAACAAAAACCGATTTTTTTCCCATATCAAAACTCATCACATATTTTAAAAGCATTGCCTACATCTCTGATATTTGTGGAATGTTTCTAGAGAAGAAACTTCTGCTTTAAAGCGACACATCTGCTGAAATCAATGAAGCCCATTGGTGCTGCTGTCAGGGAGACTGGTGTGTACAGTTTTTCCCCAAAAGTTGTGTTTTGTGTAGATTCATTTGTGAGGTTGTGTCATTGGTCTCTGCCTTCTTCAGCAAGCTGTAAACCACACAACAGCCACACCTGTGCCTTGTCTGTTTGCTGGGTCTACTCATAATAAAAAGCCTTCTAAATAATAAATCACCAATAAATATTTGTGGAACAGATAACTAAGTAGTACTTCTATAAGAATTATGCTGTAATGATAAAGTCTGTCTTATGTTGTCTTCAAGATCGATGGCAAACATTCAATGAAAATGTAAAATATAGAAATTTACATAGATGTGTACCACTCGAGAAAAATTTAAAATGTTGCTAAGAAAATGACATCATTGTAGGTTAAAGGGGCCATTTCAGTAGTGTTGGGCAACATGACTAAAATCCAGAAACTAAATGAAGTGGAATTGTCAAACATTACTCCCAAATGAATTCTAGAAGACTTGATTTTTTAAGTGTAAAAATAAATCAAAACTTTTAAATGCTAAGAGGAATGGGGATAAGGCTCTTTAGACCTACACTAGCTTTATGGGCATTACTGATGAGCACTGGCTTCTACACCCATGATTCAGATTCATACTCAGGGCAACCCTTTCACCATGCTATTGCTGTTCCAACTGCATGCATCAACATGTACCATTTGGAGGAAAGAGAGTACGTGTTTCCCTCCTCTTCTGAGTGCTAACACATCACTAATCATAGTAATTCTCCTTAGCTTTCATTCTGCCCATTACTTAGACTGTGTACTGATAGGCCTTTAAGTCCAATACAGGTTTAAAATTAACAATAAGTTTCCTTTAAAATGACCAGAAGGTAAATGGCCAATATGAGTTTCATTTAATTTCTGAAGGTTTCTAGTAGAATGCTATGCAACTACCAAAGTACATTCATATGAAATACCATTTACAATATATATTCTGTGTGCCTGGATATTGATTTTAAGTAAAATAATTATATGAACAAAATGTCCTGTTATAACTATGAGCAGGTATATAATACAACAGCAATAAAGACAGTCTTTAGTCAGTAGGGTATCAAATTATTTCAATTGATTTTAATTATTATCATTTTAATTTTTTCTTCAGATGGTTAACTATCACTACCAATACTTCTGGACGATCTTACTTTGAATCAGTTCTTTACAAAATGTTTCAGCTATGTGAGTATAAAGTAAAATAAAATAAAATAAAACTTCTGTAAAAATGGTTAAGAACTTTATTCATTTTAATTATTTTGGATTATACTTGAATACAAAATGTAATTATGAGACCATGAACTGTCACAATGAAGCAAGGTAGTTATTGGTTTAAAATATAAAAGCACAAATATTTCTTCAGGACTAACATTCCCAGTGATGAGCAGCCTGGTAGCATCCTATGACCAGCTAACACTATAAAGGAAACATCCTTCAGAGAGGTGTCACTGACAGTACAGATCTATTCTCATATAGATGTATGTATAATATATGTGGCACATATTGATGCTGAATTAAAATGAAATTTAGTCAAAATATTTCAGTAGAATTCTAGCTTTTGGGAGTATTTTATTTCTCAAGAATAAATCCCAGTTAAAAATTGACACAGGTTGAATATTCTCAATTTAATTTCCGACTTTCTGAACTACACTGGAGTGCTAGGATTCCATCTCCCTAGCTGAGGTTAGACTCAGAAACAAACTGCAGACTTCTCGGGTTCCTCGGTTGATAGATGCTCTACGAATTAAAAAATGTATCATTTCCCCTAAGACAGTCAAGACCATCTCTGCACCAGGGCCTCATTTTTATTAGCAAAGTGTTTCAATATGAAGAGGGACCTAAGAGGATTAAGTAGCAGGGCACTTCAACTTCAGAGGATGCTCATGGTGACAAGTGGTGTCTCTTAGTAATGGCTAACATTTGTTTGTTGCACAAACATGTCAGAAACCCTGCTAAGTGCTCTGCGAGTATTGTCTCACTTAGTCCTCATATGCATCCAAGAAGTTTGGATATTTTTCTCTTTATTTCACAAATTGGAATGTAAGAAAGGACTTGAATCACAGTTAGCAAGGGTTGGCGCTGGGAGGAGCCCCAGGTTGTCTGTCGACAGAACTTGGGGCCTGCTGACGATTCTGCAACCGCACCTCCTATAACCAGTTATCTCCGATCTCCTGCCACCATCTTAGTTCAAGTCCTCGTCACCTCTTGCCAGGGTTGCACTGTGAGCCAGAGACACCCTTCGTAGGTGTACTGCCAAAATTTGAAATGCAAATCAGTTTCACAAACATTATTTTTAGAGAGAAGATAGCATTTTTTTTTTGATTATTTTTGGGTCCAGAGAATGTTCTTTCAAATGTATGAGTTTCACATTTGTAAAATGTCATGTTTTTTATGTTTTTGTTTAACTGTAAGGGAAAGGGCAGAGGCAAGGAAATTATCATCTCTTGAGCCTCTAATATGTGCTAGGCAAGCCGGCTTTCCTGTGTCTTCAGTTCTGTGTTAAGGAGGATGGAGACTGGTACCTACGGGCTGTCTCTTCTGAGTCTCTGACTGTGTGTGGTACTTTCCATATAGTAACTCATTTAGGACAAAATACGGAGTATTGACTAGCCATCCTTTGAAGTTTAGCCTATGAAGGCAGTGAAACTTATGAGTTGTTTTTTGTTGCCAATGTTCTAACACTGAGCGAGTAAAATGCTAGAAACCACCAGGTTTAGAATACTTTCTTTTGAAAGTACAGGTTGCTCATGGTGCTGGATATTAAGTGTAGCGAATCTGAGCAATGAATGAAGCAGTACAAAAATCCATGTCACCTTGGAAATAAACACTTGATGCTTTAGCCCCTAAGATAATGTTGTCATTTGCTTTAATCTGTCCTGCGGAGTTTGATTTGCTTGTCTGTGGGCCTACCTTTCTGTTCCTGTCCGCCTCAGCACCTGTGTGTGGGTCAACACACTGTGGAACCTGACAAGGATCTGAGGTTTGTTTTGAGACACTCTTAAGTAATCTCTGGGTTTCAGAATTTCGAGAACAATTCAGAGAATAATTCTGTCTTCCAACCACACCTCATATTACAACATTGACTTTGGGTGACCATAAATAGTTGCTTGTCTGTTCTTACCATGACCTCTTCCTTTGAAATTGCCAGTTGGGGCAACCAAAATTAAAGATAGGTGCAGAGTAAATAATAACCACAGATGGCTGACATGGGCATTTCAGAGAATGCCAGTCATTAATTTGGAAGCAGTGGATCTAGGATGCAATTTGGTGTATTTCTGTGAAGTGGCTATTTACCTTGGGATCCTTCTGCAAGCCTCTTTGCTCCTTGCTGTATAAGAGACATATGATGGAGAAATAGTAAGTTAAGATCGATTTACCGTGCCTATTTTTTCACTTAGTGACTGTTATCTCTACCCATCTTTAGGAGTATTATGTCAGGGTATGTTCTAGCAGAATGTCTCTGGCTACGAAAATTTCTTCCTTTTCTTGAATTGCAGGATGACATTGAATGTCATATTTCTCCACACTTTAATAGGCTTTTGAAAGTGCTCTCTCTCTCTCTCTCTCTCTCTCTCTCACACACACACACACACACACACATACACACTACACACACACTACACACACACATACACACACATACTACACATACACACACACCACACACACACACATACACACACATACTATACTACACACACACATACACATACACACACTACACACATACCACACACACACACACACACCACACACACACCACACTACTCACACACACATACACACATATACTACACACACACACCACACTACTCACACACACACCACTCACACACACACACACCACTCACACACACACACATACACACACACACATACACACACACACACAAAGGAATGTGTGCATGCAATTCAAGAAGATATTTTTTTTTCTTTTGATACTGTGATGTTTTTCCCCCACTGCAAAGGATGTTCATGGCTCCACATAAAGCTTTTGCTAGGCAATACAGAATGGGGGCCAGGAGTCGAGGAGCTAGTTGGAAGTTAGAGGCCATGGGTAAGGGATGTCAACCTAATTATTGATCAATTTACTGTGTCTATTTAGTAAGTCAGTCAGTCTCCAGATACTTTTGTAGTCTTTAAAGATGACAAATGTTCACAGTTTGAATATCCCTAAATATATAACAGATGAACAAGCATGCTTTGGTGTGTAAATGCTGCATAGATTCAGAACCATCAAAAAGCCCCTCAAAAATGGTTTTCCATCTGCTGCTTCTAACTACATATCGCACATCCTGGCAGCGCACTTCACAGTGGTGTGAAAGATAGGTTCAAAGCCAACCTGGCAAAATCTATTTATCTTTTTTTTTTCTTTCCCAAATGTGTTTCTTTGTGCAACTAAACTAGCAAACATATATAGGAATAAGGTGCCAGGGTAAGAGGAGGCACTTGTCAGGCCCAAATCATTCAGGAGAAAACCTGCTTCATGCTTTGCTTGGAAACACTGTTATCAAACTACATCATGTTACAGAGTGTGGGCTGGAGAAGCACTGGGCTTAAGTTCTCAGCAAGGTTCAGTTGTGAGCACAATGGTGCCAGTGTCCACAGGGACAGGGACAGTGTAGCATGCCCAAAATCTTCACGGTGCTCCCTGCAGGAAAGTGGGCACCAGTTTTTCCTAGAACAGAGTTACTGAAGTCATTGTACGCAACTCAGAAAATGGATTTGTGAGAGAAATGCTGTGTGTGTATGTGTGTGTGTGCGTGCGCGTGTGCATGTGTGTGTGTGTGTGTGTGTGTGTGTGTTTGAGTGCACTTGCACATGTTGTTGGGGAACAGAGGTCAACTTCAGTTTTCTTCCTCAATCACCCTTTAATTTCTTTTTTGAGACAGGTCTTCTCTTAACCTAAAGTTTGATGATTCCACTGTTGCTTATCAGCACCCGAGCTCTTTCTGTCTGTACCTTCTTCCCTAATGGGAGAATTCCAGGTGCATGCCACCACACCCAGCTTTTTACGTGGGTGTGGGAGATTTAACTTTAGACTGTAAACTGGTAGAGGAAGCACTTTACTGACTGAATTATCTCCTCTGTACAGGAAATGCTTTTTTTTTTTTTTTTTGGCAAGGTGGATCTTGAGCACAGTGATTCTCAAGCACTGCACTGCTCAGACCTGTACATTCTTAAGAGGGGTGTGAGCACAACCCATCCTGGTGCTTTTCACTGTCCTACTGAGTCATTTTATTTAACATGGTACAGGTCAGTTTCTCCAGATACTGAACATTCTTATTTTTTGGGGTAAAGTCTCCAGAAAGGTAACATTTACAGCTAACTTTCAGGCAACATCCAGAGTCTAATTAACGAATCCCATAGAAGATGGGGGCATCGTTCTTCAAAGGAAGGGGCAGGGGCAGCAGGCCTTTAGAGTTGTAGGCCTCCTCTGCTTCCATTTTACCCAAGGGGAGAAGAGTCAACAGATGTGTCACTATGAGTGACAACAGAGTAGACTCACACTCTACCCTAACCACTGCAGCACACACTCCAAACTTGCTTGTAAATGTTCAAACAAAATCAATTTGGGAGGAGTGAGCTGATGCAGGAAATGTGGGATGGCCGTATCATAGCAACAATTTTCCTCCAGTCACCTACACTCTTAGCTGCATTTAGTTCCGCTCAGGTATTGTGGCAGCAAAGGGTTGTAGTTAAATGTTTAGGGAAGATAGTGGGTGAAAAGTTGTGAAGTAGGTTTGATGTTATTTATTAAATATTTGTCATGCTTTTCACCTTTATGGAGGAAAAGCATTCAAGACTGAATAAATGTAAGGAGAGTATATATGTCCTTCCTTATACAGAGTGTATAGAACCTATCAGTTTAAAAGCAAACTCATCTTTCCGATTGCATTCTTCATTTTATATATTTGCTGAAGTCATACCACAGAGATGATAGTCTAAATGTGCTTTTATAAGGTAGCCTACAGCCTTAGGTTGGGGGACACATCAAAGAAGATTAAAATTGTGTCAAGTCTTTTCTGGACAGCCATGTTTTGAGACTTCCTGGATATAGCTTCCCTGACATTTCTTGGAGACCAGTCTCATAGTATCCATTACTCCTCTAGCTCTTACAACCCTCCTCCACAATAATAGACATGCTAGTATGAAAGACAGAACTCTTCCTAGACAAGGAACTGTAAGCAACTAAGGAATGTGGAGAGCTAGAAAAATTGTCTTTAGAAATAATACCTCCAATTGGTTATCTAATAAATACACAAACACACACATGCACACACACACACACACACACACACACACACACACACATATACACACACACATACCTGAACACACACACCATGACAAAAATTAAGACAAAGAAGCCAGAGGCCATCCATGAGTTTGAAAGATGGAAAGAATCAGAAGGGAGAAAACAAAGAGGAAAATGATGTGATTGCATTTCAATTTCAAAAAAACATACAAAGAGAAATAAAAACGTGACAAGAACTCTGCCAAATATTGCAAGGTAGCCACCAAACTGGGACAAACACTTCTCAGTTCCCACCAAGGATTGATCAGGTGATTGTGTATTTGGTGTTGCTAGGTCACTAGAAGGTTTGGAAAGTTTACATGGAATTTCAATCCATATTTGTTTGATGAACTTTCTTGTCATTTTGTGGTGTTGTCTTCATATTTTAGATAGTTATGCTAATGGAATTAACTCTATGTACAGATCAAAATTTTCCCAGTTTGAAGGCTATTAGATGTTGAGTTGGCTTTGCAAAAACAAAAAAACAAAAAACAAAAAACAAAAACAACTAAAAACAAAGAAACAAACCCTTATTTTAATTGAGGGAACAGCCAACCAATGACTGGCCCAACTTGAGACCCATGCCATGAAATAGAGCCCACCCATGACACTCTTAATGGAATTCTGATATGATTGTAGACAGGAGCCTAGTGTGACTATCATCTGAGAGGTTTCATTCAGCAACTGACGGAAACAAATGCAGAGACCCACAGCCAAACATTAAGTGAAGCTTGGAGACTCTTGTAGAAGAAGGGGAGGAAAGATTAAAGATGACAGGAAGGTCTAGGATACCACAAGAAAATGTACAGAATCAACTAACTTGTACAGGACTCACAGAGACCGAACGACCAAGCAGAAAGCAAGAATCAGAGGGACCTATGTAACATATATAACAGATGTGCAGCTTGGTCTTCATGTGGGACGCCTACCAGCAGGGGCAGTGGCTGTCTCTGACTCTGTTGTCTGCCTGTGGATGCCTTTCTCAGAAATGGGCTGCCTTGTTTAGCCTCAATAGAAAAGATACACCTAGTCCTACTGTAATTTGATATGCCAAGGTGTGCTGATATCCATAGGAGGTCTCTCCTTCTCTGAGGAGAATGGGAGGGAAAGTTGGGAGAAAGAAAGGGGATAGGGAGTGACTGAGAGGAGAGCAGGAAGGGGAAGCTGTGATCCAGATATAAAGCGAATAAATAGATTAAATAAGAAAAAATCCATAATTTTCAGAAAGATGTAAGAAAACCTACTAAAAAACACAATATTTAGTTTATTTGAGGCAGGTTATTGCTATTATCTATGGAGCATTTTGATGTTTGGTCTCTTAATATGCTCAATGCTGGTTGTTCCCAGAGTGACCTTGCCCCCAAGTTATCCCTGATTGGTAAATAAAGATGCCTATAGCCTATAGCTTGGCAGAATTGAGATAGACAGATCTTGGATGTCCTGGGCTTAGGGTCAGAGCACTAGGAAGAAGAGAAGGAGGGAAAGAGAAGAAAGACACCATGGGTTAGGAGTCAAGAAAGCAAAGCCATGACTGTTGGTTGATTGGAGTTAAAAGCAGCCCAAATGAAACATAGTAAGTAGTAACTCAGAGTTATGGATAGGAAGCATATTTTAATAAGAGGAGGGTAGATATCTACACAGGCTTTGTGCTAATAAAGGCTTATTATAAACATAAAGGTAATGGATGTCTTCTATTTGGGAACTGCATGATCAATATCAGATTAGAAGCCCCTAATTGAGGTTAAATATTTCAACCAAAAATTATGGTAATAATTCTAAATTTCATATACATAAATGTAAACTCTAGAATAATAATGTTTAAAACAAAAGGTAACAAAGTCACAAAGATGAGTTTATTAGAATGTGGTCTTAATACTCAGGAAGAAAAAATGTACTTCTGGCTAGCTGCGCTCTCTATAAAAGCAGAAAAGTTAACATCTCTTCTATTTTGAAAAGAACACTGATTTAGGTAAGTGACTATGCATTTGACTTCCATGTCTGACTACTCAGTTTCAGCCTTGTCTTCAATTGAGTCCATGATGAACCTACCTTCTTAATGAGCCTAAGAAGTTTAGATGGATGTTCAGTCATTGCCTGACAATAGGTGTCTAATGGGTGGGAGATGTGAGGTTATTGTAGTCCGTGCTTTAAAACAATTGTTCTCTTGCACTGTAATACACAGAATCAGTTATGTAAGAGATACTAAGTGGTTTTGTCTATGTGACATCTTGATGATAGTGCATATTGGAAACCCCCAGAGCTACTGGATTTGGCTACATGAAGCAAGACCTGCAATTTTCCCAGTGGTAAGCAGAATACTTGCATACAAAGCCTAATGCAGTGGATCAAAAGTCCTGATGAAATTACACAGTACCTAATGCTCATAGTTTTATGGCCTACAGAGTGATGGTGCAATGTCTCTGTGGATGAGGCTGAATTGATTGTTCAGACCTTTGATCCAGATCTCTCTGACTATTAGAGAGATGGGTAGATTTGCCAAGAGACTTTAGGAGACTTACATTTCACAGGTTTGATCAATGTGTAAAGAACATCTTTACAAAAACAGTGAAATGTTCCACCCCAAGAAATAACCCTCCTAAAAGTTCCTACTATGCAGAAACCAGATTGTCTATTTTGATACGTATTTTACAACTATTACAAGATGTACCGAAAAAGGCTGCTTTCCGTTCTGTCTAGACACCTTTTTCTAGACAACATCCTGACATATAAGAATAAGCACGAAAATGAACATATTACATCAATCATGCCACAGGCAGGAATGATAAGTTTACAGTTTCCTATGTGGGAGGATATTGATGGTAATTATCTTCCCCCTCCCACCTCCCTTAGCTTACAGACAACTCTACTGTGGTTGGGAGGTTCTGGTCATGCTTTACTACAGAGTTGAAGAATGTTTATTTGGTTGGAAGTCTTCTGTGGCTTGCAGGGAGGGAATGATAAAGAGAATTAATGTTTTCCTTGGTGAGTAAGCTGGGCACTGCTCATAGCTAATACTCATGGGAACTGTATTTGCACCAGGACCTTGTGGTGATCCATGTTTGAAATAATGCAATAATGTTCAATAATATGAACAGCTGATATGAATATGTAAGTAACTACAAAAGAAACTTATTCATCATGGCAGATTAGATTTTTTTATTTTTCATTTTATTTTTTTGTTGATTTAAGTTTTATTCATTATGATGAAAGAAGATATGTAATTTCAATTTATTTGAATTTGTTAACATTTAAAAACCTATTTTAAGTAAACAGAATTACACAACATTTTTCTTTCCCTTTTGAACCCCAACTCCTTCCAGAGAACCCCCTTCAATACCTGCCATATCTTTCAGTCTTTTTATCATATCCTTTAAAATTTATAAAATATTGTAACAGTAAAAATGAGTATTATAAAAATTGCTTGATATAAAACAACAATCAATTGGACAGTCTTATGTAGATGCTTGTCTACAGCAATACTGAAAATACATATATTTTTCTCAATATAAATTTTAAATAACTCCAAACATATTAACTTATGATATTTTAAAATAATATATCACTATTAGTTTTTTTAAAACGAACATAAATAGATAAAGACTTTTTGTTTGTTTGTTTGTTTTTTAGTAGAGCTTAAAGTCTTGGCTTTTACTGTGTTATAAACCCAAAATAAGAACAATTTTTAAGCATTGAAGTTCATTGAATGAAGTTCTTCAATGACCCTTACATCACCAAAGTGTTTTACCTCCATAGCAGGTGAGGTAAGAGTTGACAATTCTGCTGCACCAAAGAATGAATTGTAGCCATGATTTTTAGATACAGATTTCCTGGAATGGTCAAATCTATTTGACTTGAGTGATTGTCTTCCTTCTCAGCCCACAGAGAACAGGTTACATTCATTTAAGAAATACTGTGTGTATTAAGATGGCCTATCCATAGTTATTCACCAACTGTTTCAGTGAACAATGGTTCTGCTTGGAGGGTGGCACAGGCATTAAGTCAGGGTAAGAATCTGGTTCATTGGCTATGATGATTTTGAAAAGCATCATCTCAGAAAAAGAGTAACTTAAAGTTCGCTTCTTCAAAATTGATAAAATAATTATAAACATCAAGCAAAGCATTCCGTCTCACTCTTTGTTGTTCTCTTATAAGCCATTTCTGAAATTGTCTACATTTCTTTTGGTTATATAAATAATTTTGATATATGTAAGCTGTTCTGAAAACAATAGTATAGTATAAAAACATCAAATAAACAATCCTACTACTAGAGAGGCTGAGATATGAGAAGCATGAGTTTGAGACCATTATGTGATACACAGCAAGACACTGTCATGAACAAGTAGAAGTGTATATGGATTGTACAATATGGGACTTATTTCTCCAATTACCAAATTAGAGAGACCACAGGATGACAGCCAACAAATTTCTAATATTTTTGATTTCAATCAACTAGGATATGTTGGTAATATTAATTTTCATATTAAAAGATATTAAGGAAAAATAATTGTTACTTCCTGTTATTTTTTTGTTAGAAGTAGAATTATGTTTGTGTGAGTTTGTTGAAAGGTTATTTTCTTGCTTCTTCTGCGGTATAGTTTTGATCCTTATGTTGGTGTTTTCCATCTATTATCCTTTGTAGGGCTGGATTTGTGGAAAGATTGTGTTAATTTGGTTTTTGTCATGGAATATCTTGTTTTCTCCATCTATGGTAATTGAGAGTTTTTCTGGGTATAGTACCCTGGGCTGGCATTTGGGTTCTCTTAGGGTCTGTATGACATCTGCCCAGGATCTTCTCACTTTTATAGTCTCTGGTGAGAACTCCAGTGTAATTTTGATAGGCCTGGCTTAATATGTTACTTGACATTTTTTCCCTTACTGCTTTTAAAATTCTCTTTGTTTAGTGTATTTGGTGTTTTTATTATTATGTGATGGGAGGAATTCCTTTGCTGGTCCAGTCTATTTGGAGTTCTGTAGGCTTCTTGTATGTTCATGGTCATCTCTTTCTTTAGGATTGGGAAGTTTTCTTCTAAAATTTTGTTGAAGATATTTACTGGCTCTTTAAGTTGGGAATCTTCACTCTCTTCTATACTTATTATCCTTAGGTTTGCTCTTCTCATTATGTCCTGGATTTCCTGGATGTTTTGGGTTAGGAGCTTTTGGCTTTTCGCATTTTCTTTGATTGTTGTGTCATTATTTTCTATGGTATCTTCTGCCCCTGAGATTTTCTCTTCTATCCCTTGTATCCTGTTGGTGATGCTTGCATCTATGACTTCTGATCTCTTTCCTAGGTTTTCTAACTCCAGGGTTGTCTCCCTTTGTGATTTCTTTATTCTCTCTATTTCCATTTTTAGATCTGAGATGGTTTTGTTCATTTCCTTCACCTGTTTGATTGTGGTTTCCTATATTTCCTTAAGGGATTTTGTGTTTCCTCTTTAAGGGCTTCTGCTGTTTATCTGTATTCTCCTGTGTTTTTTGAGGGAGTTATTCATGTCCTTCTTAAAGTCCTGTATCATCATCATGAGAAGTGATTTTATATCTAAATCTTGCTTTTCCGATGTGATGGTGTGTCCAGGACTTGCTATGGTGGGAGAATTGGGTTCTGATGATGCCAAGTAACCTTGGTTTCTGTTGCTTATGTTCTTATGTTTGCCTCCCACCATCTGGTTGTCTCTAGTGTTACCTGCCCTGGCTATATTTGACTAGAGCCATCCTTCCTGTGATCCTGTTTGTGTCAAAATTCCTCAGAGTCAAGCTGTCTCTGTGATTCTGTGATCCTGTGATCCTACAATCCTGGGCCCATTAGAGGGCCTGGAAGTAGAGCTTCCTCTGGGTGTTATGGAACTTGCTCTGGAGTTTAAGCCCAAGGTCTACTCAGGGCACCAGCCCAGACAGACCTGAAGGGACCGGTGCTACTGGACTGACAGAGTTCCTGTGTGCCTGGGGGCAGATTAGATTTTTGTTTGATGTAGAATATAATTTTAAAGTAGCCAACTGCAAGATGATGTGAAAATGCTCTCCACCAAGAAGTCCTTCTTTGGCTGGAAGACATGAAGTGTTAGTTGCCTAGAACCATACTTTCTGTTATGCTAAGAGAACAGTCCTTGAGTATAACCTGGGGTCTTACTAAATGCTGAAGGATGGGCAAGAAGTTCACAGAAGCACTTACCATCTGTTCTTGAAATCAGTGCTTAAGGGTCTGGCATTCAAACATTAAGAGTTTTTAATACCTTCTGTACACTGCATTTAGCATAATAAATATCAGTAATACATTGAATATTCCCAAAGTTTAGTGATTGATACATAATCATACATTTCTAATAATGTATTGTCAAATTAAATTACAATTAGAAAAAAAGGTGACACTATTATTTACAATATTTTTGTCACTGAGGAAATCTGTTGTCCCTGAAGAAAAACATGGTAACTAGAAAATTTGACATCTGCATTTCATTTATTGTTAAGAAAAGACTTTTACTAATGTATTGCTAATGCATATTGTAAGTTTTTAAGAACATTTGCTTTTTAAACTTAACACAATTCTGAAAGACTTTTCACCCCATCTATTTCCCATGCATACAACACATATAGACATATATTTACATTGGAAAGGTATAAGGTGTTACACACAAATCTGAATGTATATCATAATGATGATGAACTAGAACTTAGCCCAATGCTATTCATATACTAAGCTTCCAAAGATTTTACTTGCACTTAGTAAAGTAGCAAAAATACTTGTCCATATGTACTATGTATACGTGTGCAACATAATAATAAGAGAAAGAAAGGCTATCAACTCGAGAGTAGCTGGGTAAAAAGGAGTGGGACAGGGTGGCGGAACAAAGAGTAGGCAAAGTTATGTAATTCTATTTTATTTGAAAACATTTAAAATTAAAAATACTTGGTGTTGGGATTTAGCCGGCCAAGGCCAGTCTATAATTTAGGACATCTACTGACATTATGTGTTCAGGCTTTCCATGCACAGAGTTATCTGACACCCTCCCCTCTCTTTGAAATTGAATTATAATAATAAATTGCTTGCTGCTGGTCCTGCAACATTTTGAGTTTTGGCTACATTGAAATTATTCTCAGAAAACAAAACAAAACAAAACAAAACAAAACAAAACATTTTTAGAATTGTAGTGTCTCTTCTATTTTAGTGAATGTTGAAGCTCTCCCAGTGCTGGGCTTCACCTAGTGAAGTTTGTCAGCCATTGATCTATGTGCAGCCTAGGACAGCTTCTCATAGCTGATTTCCCCTACCCTACGACCCAGACCCAGAAACCTGACTGAAACTCAGTGATGGGGATTCTTGGTTAGTTGAATTTCCCACCAGCTGTCTCTAACCTTATTCCACATTAGGTAAAAGAACTTTTATCTGTGTTCCCCGTTCTCTGTCATAATGCTAACGATTAATCATAAAATGTCTTTTTGAACATGCCAGTTCAGTGTTCCACTGTTTCCATACCCAGAAACTGATACCAGAGCACACTCGCCAGATTCCCCACATGAAATAATAAGCACTTTAGAAAATGGTGTTTTAGGAGGAAATTATATTTTTACTAGGTTGTATATGGGTATCTTTAAATCTAACCAAAATTTTCACATTTTTCTTTTTTGTTTAAGTTTGTAAAATTTCTAGGTCATTATTATGAGTCACTGATATCTGTTTAATGCAGAGAACAATGGCAACTAAGTGTATAAGGAATTAGCAGTGTCCATGAATTCAATAGTAACATAGCCTCAGATTTAATGTTTCAATTAAAACTTAATAAGCATGCATGAGATGTATTTACAGTGTATGTTGAGTAGTGGTTAAAAAAAACTTGTTTTGCCCACTTTTGCAAACTGGTAGATAGAACATATTTGTTTACTTGTAACATGATAATTCCTGGAGGTGTGAACACCGGGGTATGGGGGAGGTGAAGAGACAAACATTGTAACAGGTATTCTGCAGAAGTGTCAAGAGATGCATAATGTTTCAACACAAACAAAAGATGGTGAATTGAAAATGATCTGTCCAGGGGTTGAAGGAAAGCTCTAAAAGTGGCAAATAATCACACTGTGTTGCTTGACTCATGAATTCAAGTAGGCTCTGAAGTGAAACACTGAACTGGAATGTTCACAAAGATATTTTATGATTAATCATTAGTGTTATGACTGAGAACAGAGAATGCATATTGTCCTATCACATGAAACAAAATGACCGGTGGAGCCCCATTGATTCAACTAAAAGTACTTGGTACTCGAAATGGGTGAAGTGACCATGCATAGAAACAATACCGGCTCCTCCTATTGCAGTTGTTTAAACATTAAATGATGTTTGCATAGACAGTATTTTAAAAATAACAAAGCTAATACTTTCTGTTTTCAGATGCTCTATGATGACTGAAAACATTAATTGAATTATAAACTGTCTCTTCCATTTTGAAATGCCACAGCCAATTTCATCTATTACTTACTTAGTAAAATACTAGACTCAGAAAACCATGCTTCTCATTTCAGCCCCATATTTCTTTAGCTTTTTTAGTATCCTAAAATTAATTTCAAGAAGCCTACTAGTTTGGGGAAACTTTTTACTTTTGCTTAAACTTTATTTCATTTTCTCTTTTTGTGATGTACGTCAGGCATTTAATTTTGAAAAGAGAGCATATGCTTAGGAAAAAGGACAAAATCTTACTATTAAATAAGTGTGTTTCAAAGAAAAAATATGATGTTGCAATATGCCAGGGAAGTATCTGATTTAGAAAGAAAATGCCATTATTTTCTTCAAGTAATTTAGTCTTAAGCCAAAAATGTTTCAAAAGACTAATACTTCAATTGATTTTTTAAAAAAACAAATCCATAAGATCAATTCAATTAATAAAGCAAATGAATATATATGTATATATTATATTTTGTACATATAACAGGTATATATTATAAATAGGTACATATATATTCAACAAAATTTTGTTATATTAACAAGATAAAATGTATCAACAAGATTTTGCAAAATTAAAGGATATGTTCTGGTAAAATAATGAATTTTAATACTATTAGTGCCAATATTTGCTTATTTTATAGTGATAATCTTAATCACAAAGTTACATTAACTTTAAAATGAATATATATGTGTATTCATGTATACACATATATACATATTCTGTGCCAAAATATTTCAGTGTAAAAGTAAAACTGCTACATGTAGACAGAGCAGCCAGGCATGATAATGGCTCTTTCCAGAAGGTTGGTCTGCTAAGCTAGTTCAAGTACTTCCATTAAAGGGTTTTGTAATTTTGTTTAGTTGTGTTTTATTTTTCTCATTTTGATATAACTTTTGTTCTCTGGAAATCTTTAAGAACTTTTTCATCCAATATTACAAAAGAATATGTTGATTTTTTCAAAATTTCAATATCAAAACAGAAAAGAACAAATAAAACAGGTGAACATAGTTAACTAAATATTTTTAGAATAATGTAGTATTTTATTATAACATATCATTATAGTATTACTGTGAAAACAGAAGAATAGTTTAAATTTTGTCTTAAAAACAAATCAACAAGATTTTTGTAATATTAAAGAGTATTTGCTGCTGTAATAAAGATGTTAACATTATTAGCATAAATCTTTCATTCATTTAGAATAATAATTTTAACCCCCAAATAACCTTAAACTCTTTAAAAAATACTATGAACAAAAATAGGTTAAAACATATGACTTTTCATAAAACCAGGCTCCATTCTTAAGATATCCCTCATTATTTTCTATTTGACTTTATAGAGAACAACTTTTGTGCTTTTCCAGCTTTCTTAAGAATATTGCACACATATTTACACACAAACATGCAATTATGTGGCAGTAGTACATGTTTACACTGAAAACACCATGTAACCTGTGTCTGTATTTTTGAATAATAGAATTGGAAAGCAATGAGTATCACAGCATAGATACAGACTTGTGGGAGACACTGTTGCTCTATCTTGTGTTTATAGCTATGATATATTTAAGTGGAAAAAATAATAATATATTTGTAAACAATGTTTTAGACTAATGTAATAACTAATATGAAATGCCATAGTAAATTAAGAACATGGCATTGCCTTAACTTTCCATGCTGTTAAATGGAACAAACACAGTCTAAAACAGACTGAGGGTACATCTACCATAAGCTGGCGGTGACAAATATTTGAAAATATCACATATTTTAATGATTATTAGAGTAAGGCAACTTGACAATAGCAGATGAAACCGTCCTTCCAGTGAGTGTCATAGACAAGTTGGTGTAGTAATTCTAAGAATTACCAATATTCCAAGCAGAATCTTCTAGAATCCCATGTGTGGAAAGATACAGTATGAAGATTTGAACCATGGGTCTCTGGGATGCCTACCACACATCTGTCAGAACACTAATATGTTTGATATCATCAAGCCCTTTCACAGAAGAATTTTTGTCTGAAGGTGTAGCTCTTAACTCAGAGTCAAAGTTATATCAATATTCTTGGTGGATGTAGTTTTTAATTCCAGCAATAATGATTATGGATTATTAGGTATTAATTAGTTTCAGCATAATGATAAATGAATTTAAACTTTTGAAAATTAAAATTTATTTCTCTATTTCTGTCTTTATTTCTCTGTCTCTCTCTGTCTCTATCTCTGTCTCTCGTGTGCATCTGTGCATCTCTGTGTCATGTTGAAGTTACAGGTGTGTGCAGCCATGTCAAGTTTTGTATCAGGATGCTGGGGACTTGGACTCAGACGCTCCTGCTTTCATCACAAATATTATCATGCACTGAGGCATTTCCCCTATCCAAAATTTTGACTTTTGAATGAAGTTTTTAATAACATGACCTTATTTAAGCCAAGACTCTTGCTCTCTTTGACTTATCTCTGTGATAGCTAGGAGACAGTGGACTTCATGAAACTTTTTTCCCTCTCCACATACCATTCGAAGAAGCAGCCAGAACACTGAAATTCTCCTCCTTGGAATGTTGACACCCAGCGCAAGGAATCAAAGATGAAGCCACCTGATGTTTCTCTTTGCTATTTGAAATTTTTGGGACCATGAGAAGTAAATGCTGAAGAGTTTTTCTTTTTCTCCCATTTCTCTGTTTCAAACACAATAAATAAATAATAAACAATATTCAGAAAAAGCTTAAAATATTTAAAGCATGCTATGCATTAGACATAGATCCAGAAGAGAGGCAAATGATTTCCATAGTATATTATTGCTGGAGAAGGCAGGCCAGAGCATTGTGTCTGCCTTGGCTGTATTGTTCTTCAAGGTAGTATTACAGAATTACCAAAGGTGCTAATCCATCTGGCCCCTGGGAAGACACTCTCTGGCATGAGAGATCTGCGCTTGTACCTCTCCCACAGTACTTCCTCTGAGGTACACTGGAGAATCCTTACATTTTTAAGGATATGCGTTTCGAGGTCAGTGTGTACAGGTGTTCTTAATCACTGGGTAGTTTTCCTCTCCTCTTGGAAAGTGCGCTAACATTTCCCAGGTGACGTCATTAATAAATGAGGACCACTGTTTCCTTGACACTGGTTGCCCTTTTGCTCTTCTAACTAGTGCATGAGTTGGAAGCCATACAGCCCTTGGTATCGCAGTTTATATTGCCTTGGGTGAGACCTGGAGCACATAGCTCCCGCCATGGTCTCCAGATTGAAGGCAACTCCTTGTGAAATCAGGAGGGTGGGCAGCTGAAGAGCATGTGAATATTGTGCATTTGTAAATATTTGAGCACATCTGCTTAGCTCCCTCCTAAAACACCACCGGGGAAAGCCGCCTTACGTTGTGCCACGCGACGCTGTTACCCTCCTCTAATTGTGAAGTCTGTTGAGTGTTTTTCTCATGCACACAAAAATTAAACATCCCTCTCCTCATTCATGATTAATTCAACTCCAGTGCTGCACTGTGTCACACTGCATTTTTTAAAGTAATTGTTAAACTCTACCTCATAATCAGAGCAGTTTTAATTAACTTTTTGTCAGTTAATCTTTTCTCCTCATACATTTTCCATATCTGCTGTGTATATGGTGAGTCTCTGCCCAGGGGTTTGCAGCCCCTTGATATGAATGCTTAAACCCTGCGAATGCCAGTGGGCGTGCCACATGTGGGTGGGGAGAGAGGGCCTCCCAGGCACACCATTCAGCTAAGCTTGCCTGGCCCTGGCTGGTTATGTCATTTGCATTAACCAGCTCCTCTGCAGTGAGATCAGTTAAGAGCCTCCAAGTTCCTGAAGTTGTTTTTAATGTAGGTCTTCACAAATAGAATTTGACAATGATAAATGTGTATTTTTAAGAATCATTAAAGTGATTTTTACTGTGAAAAAAAAAAAAGAGCCTCCAAGTTCAACTTTTTTTCCTTTCTCCTCGATGTGCTTTTTACATCTGGAAGAGACTGGGTAGGCAATAGAAGCAGAAAAATGGTAGCTCGTCTGTAGCACACAAAGGTCACAGCGTAATTGATGGTTGGAACATACTGAAAGCAAAGCATTGGACCTGTTAAAGGGTCTTTGAGAAACTTCTGCCTGCAGAGTGAACTCCTTCCTACTTCCTCAGGGGATCTTGATAACATTATCAAAGTTACATATTTGAACTGTATTTGTACAACTGTCTCCTTGACTCTGTATTTTATCGATGTACATCTCTCTTCATCTACATATTTTATTCCCCAGATAACTTTTCTCCAGTGCACATCCAATTCCATATTAAATGGTACATAGCCATAGGTTTTTTTTTCTTTCCTTGAAAAATGCTTACATTTCAAAGATTCAATAATAATGTATAGGTTTTCCTGAAGGTTAGAAAAGGCTAAATATTTTTAATAGTACTATTGACTTTTACTTCCTTGAGCAATAGCACCCATTTGGGAGATATGTGTAGGGTGTATTTTCAGGATATTGCCTCAGTTTTTCTGTGTTACAAAGCATAGGATTGAGGGAATAGGAACTGATAATCCCTCTTTTAGAATTTTAGGATAAGATGTTGAGAGGTTAAATAAACACATCACATACTGAATTTGCTATTTAGCCTATTTAGTCAGAGTGTGGTCCTGTCCTAGAAGAGAGAGCACATTCACTGTATGGATAAGTTTGAAGTGCTGCCATCTGGAAGTTGCTCGTTGACCTGTTTTTCTTCATTTGATCTTTAATAATCTATGTCCCACTTGAGAGACACAGTAGAAAGCACTATCTCAACAAACTATATTTTGGACGAGCTGTTTTGATCATAAAAGGGTTAAAAATGTATGCGAATCAGAATCTGTCAAATCTTGAGTGCTGCATTTATAAGCAAATGGACAGACAAAGCAGTTTAAAGCATGGACTGATGGAAGGGTTAGAAGGACCATTTTCCTCATCTGAAAATGCAGAATGATTGGTGTGTATCATTTCCTGATGGTTAAATTTAGCCCAGTGTAAGTTCTAATGTACTGATGGTTTGTCATGGCTTGCCCTGTTCTATATGCCTGCTAAAACACATTTTTTCCCCCTCTGTGTAACACAGCACAATAAACCCAAGCGCCTACTACAGTCTTCATCAGGGTCTAGTCTCTGTTCTCCAGGAAGAAGCACATCTCTGTGAGCTCTTAGATGACTTCTGCTTTAATTAGTCTTTCCCCTGATGCTACCACACTGTGATGCGGTGATTTAAAAGAACATTGCTAAATTGAAAATGAATTGTGCTCTTTTATCCATCAAACGCTATTTACTATGCTGTCACCTGTACACAGAACGAAGCCCTGTTCTTGCTCTTCTAGCCACTGAAAACTTTCAAATTGAGTAAGGAGCAACCTACATGGATGGATCATCCTAGAACTGTACAGACAATGGCCATTTGGTATTCTAAGGTTTAAAAAGAAGGCAACCAAGAAGGCAGAAGTACTTAACTTTTGGATATGGAGCAATTTTACCAAGATTGATGAAAATAAAAGCTAAACACACCTAGGAAAGGATTCTAGTACACAGGGGGGTCAGGGTTAGAGGTCTGGGGCAAATGTCGCATTACTGTCTTAGCAGCCAAATCTGTCTATTGCCATGCTGAAATTCTAGGGCTTCATTGGAGTTAGATGGCTGTTATACAAGATGATGAGGTAGAAGAATGAGAACCAGGCCCAGGTGCTCTTGGAGAACTCTGCAAGAGCAGAGGAGGAAGTGATGAGTAGAAAGACAGGGTGGAGTAGGGCTAACTGAGGTTATAGCACAGCCAAGAAAATGTCACTTGCTATCCATAAAAGTCATATTTCCCCATGTTAATTCTTTTGTTGTGTGCATATGTGTGTAGTTTAGCCTTAATTCTGCCTCTTATATGGTTGAGAAATTCAGTTCTCTGTTTATGCTTTCCCAGAACTCTCTTGCTTGCTCTTTGTACTCAAGTACAAAGTGGGGTGGCTCTATTCCAACTCTCACTTGGATGCTGAGCGGGATGGGAGCAGAGATGTCACAGCAACGTGTCCAAATTTGCTTTATCTTTGAAATGTCGTGAATATGGTGCTTAAAATGATTCATCAATGCAGTGCATTTTCTAACATAGAATCATTTTATGATACTACTGTCTTAGCTTGAGAGCCTAATGTAAAATGTGTAAATACATAAACTTTATTAATATGCAATTTCTTGCATCATTTTACTCTATGATTATGTCTAAACTTGTCATTTAAAATATATTAAAAGATAATATATAAAAACTATTAGCTTGAGAATATTTGAATTTCCAGAAATTCTTTGTCTTGAGAAAATACTGATAATATTTTAAGATATTTTAAAATAAAATACAAATATGTCCTATCCTAGTTTTCATAATATTGAGTTCCAAAATTAATGTCACTGTGTCATTAAATGCCCAATAATTTTGGAGTGCAATTGTAACTAAAAACAAATGCCATTAATCAGGCTGCTAAATTTACACATTATTTTGCCATGCTTTCACATAATGGAAAATTAAATACACAAATGAAATAGAATTCACTGCTATTTATTTTTACTGTTAGCACTTAGAGTGAGGCCATTTAAAAACTATTTTTCAATGTTGAACGTTTATGACTTGACATACTTTTAATTTTGATAGGTATAAGAATAATTTTTACTATAATTGAAAAATGGGGAAAGGAAAGGTGGTCTGTAGATGACTTTGGATCTTGGACATATATGACTTGACCTCAAAGTCAATACAAATATCAATTACTGAGAAGGACGCTCTAGGAGCTCTTTTTGAAATCGAAAGCACTTTGTAATTAGGTGTTTCCGAACTAATATTTGGTAGCAAGATTTTAATTAGTGAGCATAAAAATAAAGTTTATGGAAAACTACACTGGAATTTGAAGTTTCCATAATCCAAACCAATATGAAGCTGAAAAACTCAGGATCAGTCTCTTATCTCATAATTCATACAGAGGTGTAACTAACTTGGATTTCTCTGTTATTCCATTGAGAAGATCTTTTTTAAAGTTCAATTTGTAAAACAAAGAAAGCAAAACAAAAACACTGTGAAAGAATATATGTATCTATAAAATAACTTTTCATTTAAAATTGTTTTTATTTATTCATTTATTTAATACTCCAGACTTTATCCCCTGCCTCCCGCCTGTCCACCTGACTGCTACACATCCCATACCTCCTCCTCACCCCTCTGTCTCCAAGAGGATGCCCCCACTTCCCCCATGGATAGAGAAAATGTGGTTCATTTACACAATGGAATACTACTCAGCTATTAAGAATGAGGACATCCTGAGTTTTGCAGGCAAATGGATGGAACTAGAAAATATCAATCTGAGAGAGGTAACTCAGACCCAAAAAGACATTCAAGGTATGTCCTCACTAATAAGTGGATATTCAAAATACAAAATAAAAAGTAGAGATTACCCAAGAAACAGTCCACATTTAAAATTGTTTAGAGTGGAGAGACCTCAATTTAGAATCCAGGTTGCATATATTAAAGTTTGGAGCAGAAGCAAATGATACTTTTAATGTTCTGTCCGTTCTAAATTCCAGAATCCAACCTTTATTCACACCATGGGTACTCAATAGATGTTGAGAAGCTAGCAGACTCCCTGCCCCCAAAATTTCTTTTTAGTATTGATTAAAAGTGTGTGAGCTGTTACTATCTAAAAGTGTCAGCCGAGATTAGAACAAACAGACAACAAAAATAAAGCAGCAATTGTAGGAACAGACCAGGATTTCAGAATCAACTGTAAGAAATAAAAGGCTCAGCTGCTTTCTTCTGTACTCCGCAGAAGGCACAGTTTGCAGAATTTTTATTGGCACCCTGCCATCCTTATTTTCATTTATCTGCCTCAAAGCACCATTTCAAAAAGTGCAAAAGCATGTTGTTGATAAAGTAGATTGTTTATAGCTGAACTGAAAATTTCTGAACAACATGCATTGTAATAAAGTGGGGGAGGGGGCTCAGGGACAACACACCTGCAGCTGTCTGAGACCGCTGTCAGCACCACTGCTAAAAGAGGAGGCGAGATGTGCTAGTTTGCCCTACAAAACTTAATAAGCAAATTTTTATAAAGTGTATTAAGTGACAGGCATTACCGAAGCCATAAAGCCTCTGAGCCTTTATTTCTTGAAACGCTTTCCCAGCACATTGCCCCCATATTGCAGTCTCCTTTATGGTGTTGGGTTTTGTAATGTACTCAGCTACACTGGGTGATTTCAGTGATAGTAAATCCTGCCTTGATGCGTCCCCATGTGTACCATAGTCATTTTAATACTTCTGCCGTTAAGCACTGTGGGGCATAAATTTTAGCCCTAACTTCAGTTGCTTCTCAGTGTATTTTCTTGTCACTATTTTTTTTTTTTAAAAAAAGCAGAGCCAACAACTAGGAAATACAAATATGTGTGAAAGAAGGGAAAGTACAAGAGATAGGGTTCATTTCTCTTAATTGTATAGGAAAGCATTATAGTTGACAAAGTTAACGCACTCTTTAGGTTACTTATAAATCATTTAAAAATAAAAACTTTAATAAACTGTATTCTTCAGAAAAGTAGGACCTTAAGACATTAATTTGGGATAATTGATGTAAAGAAGGAAGGCTGGAGATGCTAGGATGAAATGTACTTATAAAGAGATGCCAGTATAGTTGTGAGATGTCTTGTCCTGACCTTGTGATTGTTTAGGGGCCCATCACCCGCACCTCCCATTTGTTCCTCCATTTAATCACGAGATGGTTTCATTATTTATCTAAATATTCCTTTTCCTTTCTGTTTCCTTCTGAGTAATTTCCATCTGCTGGTAATAGTACTTCTATTCTTTATGCCCTTGAACTTGATTTGAGAAGGTGCCTTCATGTATTTCCAATGCCTTCTGGTTCAAACTTTTTTAAATAACATTTGTACTTCGACTACATTCACTTTGTATAATGTTTGTTTAAAAATAATACTTCTCTGACTCAGTTAAGTTTTAAACACTGGCTGAAATGAAGAACTCAGTATGGGTTCTGAAATGGATCTGTCCCATTTCATTACTGAAACCAGTTTGACTTTACTTACACAAAAATAAGTCACTTCTCTGAAACCCATGATTACTTAGATCACTCCTCTATTTTATTTGCTCCATATGGCTCTAGAATCCATGTTGTACTTTCTATATGCTCTACTTCAAAATTGTCCTGTATATTGCTAACACCACTGACTCCCAGATGAACAATTTCTTCCAACAGTAGAACTTTATGTGTTAACATTTAAACTCTGCATGGGAAATGGGCTTAGTGTTGTAAGCAGCAAAACTATTGTTTTGTTTGTTTGTTTGTTTGTTTGTTTTCTCATTCTTACAAGGCATGGCTACTTCATTTACTTCTGTCCAAGTCAGTCAGAAAAAAAGAGTGATGCTCGAGAAAAGCCTGAAAGTTTCTATGCAACGAAATCTGAAAGTGATAAATCTTATGTCTGCTCCAAATCATCAAACAGAAGGCAGTCATGTAGCCATGCTTACCTACACTGGGGTTTGCAAATGTAACCCATCTCCTCACAGGAAGAAGAGAGGACAGCCGTACTGAGGGGCTAGTTCACTGTCACACAGATGGCCTTAAGGGGATGCATGGTCATGTTGAAGAGTCAAGACAGCATGGGTAATGGCTGAAAGATATTTTATTTTCCTGGAATTCATGATGGGTTTTTTACTTCGTTTATATTTATTTGTTGGTGTGATTAAATAGTGCAGGTGCCTCTAGAGGAAAATAAAGTAAAATATTTTGACATTAAATTGACATTTTCCGAGACTCACGAAATGAGCAGATTCCTCCACACTACTACCTTACAGGTTAATTATCGGGATAGGTATCCAAGGTGGCTTGGGAAAGACAAGGCAGTTTTCTGTGGAATATGGGCAAACCATTCAACAAAGCAAAGTGAGGAAGCCTGCCAAGACATGCAAGTACCCCTGTAGCAGATGAATGGGAGATTTCTGTTTGCCGAGCTGTCAGCATAGCCCCTCTCCTAAATACTAATTACCTAACAAACAAGGTATTAAGATCTTTAAAATAAGTGCTTCTTTGTCATATATGTGTATTTATAAACATAGAAAGGAAATCTCTACATGCAAAATATTTAGAGTTAGATGCTGTTGTAGGTAATTAGTGAGAGAGGCTGTATGTTTTCTCATCCACCTGCTGGTAGAAGCAGATGGTAGCTTATTTCTGCCCATGTGACCTACAGATTCTTCAGGTTTACCACACTTCTATGACTATGGTAATAGCATTGTTTCCTTCCCAGGTACAGCTAGCGTCCTGGCATCTATAAATAACTCGCTTTTCTTCTTGGCTCTATCTCAAGCTTTTGGGAAGAAATACCACCAGAGAGGGTATGGGTCTTGTCACAATCAAGGGACATTTGAAAAGATGTTTTTAGAAGTCTATTTTTTTTTCTTGCAAGAACAGTTACAATTATGTTCATGCTGTTATCTCCAATCTTCCAATGAGAAGGATTCCTTTGGGGTTTACATCCTGTTTGATTTTAGCAAAAAAACAAACTCATGGTGCAGTTCAGAGCTCCCTTTTAGCTCTCAGCCAGTCCACCCATCCCAAGTTCTGTCTACCTGGCTAGATGTTCAAGGTCTTACTTTTACAACAACTATTGCATACTTTGTAAATGCATTAGTTTATTAAACCTAATTACATTGTGCTCATTTAGCATGTAGTTTCAATTTGATTAGCAAAAAAATCCCAAAACAACAGGAAAAAAAACAAAGGAAAAAAAAAACCCTCAAAAACTCAAGACACAGTAAAAAAAATTTCTTCTTTACTATCCTTACTTGGTTATAAAAACTGGTATTTAAGATAAAATGTAATAAAAATTACAAATGATATCTTAGCATCATTTTAGGGTCACAATTAAAATGTATTAATTAAACTAATAAGATAAACATAATTCATAAAATATACCAGGCTATGGCTCTAAATCAATTTAGGTTCTTTGTTAAGCAGAGACCTTTACAGTGTGAATTGCAGCATTTGAAGCTTCCACAACTCGAATAATTGCCCAGTTATTCAGGCAGCACGTCTTTTCTAAAGGACTTTTACAGGTGATTTTTCTTACTGTCTTTCAACTTGTCTAATGTTTTGTCAAGGCTCTGGAGTGAATTCTTCACTACATACCAATGTGTATAGACAAAATGTATTATATTTCCTCTAAGCCAGTGGTTCTCAACCTATGGGTTATGACCCTTTTGGGGTTTTCAAATGAGATCTCCTGTACATCAGTTATTTATATTGGGATTTATAACAATTGCAGAGTTACAATTATGAAGTAGCAATGAAAATAATTTATGACTGGGGGTCACCGCAACATTCAGGCTGAGAACCACTCTTCTTGGTGCTCCAGAATGTGGATGTTTCTAAGTAAGATGTTTTATACAGGCTGCATTGTATTGTCTGCTAAGGCGTGTGTTTCCTTTATTTCCCCAAACTGAAGGATGCTTACCTGACCAGTTGGTTATACCACGTAATTTTAATGAGATGTTCTGAAGATCTAGTGAATGTTTCAATGAGGCCAGTCCTTCACTCTCTTAAAACTATGAGCACCGACATCCATCAGAACACATCTTTAGATCCTCTAGAGATGGTAAGGCCTTATTTCCCTTTGATCAAGGACAGTTTTTGTAGAGTCAGAACCAGTTTACACCCAAATCAAAGAAGAGGGCTATTATTAAGTGGCAGTTACGTGCACACTAAACTCTTTGAGAATTTGTACCCTTCACTCAATGTCTGTCTGCTCTTGGATCAGCAGCATGGGCAATACCGGGAGATTGCTACAAACTCTCCTCAGAGGCCTAGGCCAGACTTACAGAATTGGATTTGCATCTTAGTATGTTTGAGCATTACATTTTAAGCACTGAAAAGCAACCCTGAGAAATATGGATGGTGATGCCATTAAGTCTGATAAGGACTCTGAGGCTCCCAGAGGCTCAAGTGTGCAGCTTGCTTTGAGCTCAGGTCTGCTGGAAGCTCACGTTCACACGTTTGCACCACGGTTCGCTGCCTTCAGCACAGGGAGCCAGCTTTTAAAGACAAGTGCAAAATTGTCACCAATCTCCCACCTCCTCTATTTTTACTAGCTTTCGAATATTCTGGCAAGGCTGCGCTAAAGGACTCACACACGTCTGGATGGCAGGGAAGCAATGCCTTACTGCAGGAGACCAAACTTGGTGGGAAGATCGAGAGCATAGATTCCTGAGGCTTTGCACAGTTCTATTTCTGAACACTTTGGAGGATCCTATTTATTAGAGTGTGTTTGCAGAATCTGTCAGTAAACATCTTTTCTCTGTTAATATTTAACCTACCAGCTCTTTCAAGCTTCCATCTTTCTGAGGCTCTCAGACCCACATGCTTTTTAATCCACTAATAGCACCAAACTGTCTCTCTGGTGCAATAAAAGTCTTCTATTTTATGACTTCCTTGAATTACTACCATAACTTATAATTGGCCAGATTTGTTTTGCCTTCAAATCTCTTACTTCACTCTAGCCACATGAAAAATGTCACACCCTATGCCTTTTTCCTCCCCAAACTCTAATGCTTATTTTTAATATACTAATAGTTCTTTCCGAGAAGAATTCCATCCTGCTGCCAACCATAATGTCCTACTCACCATTCAAAGGAACTTTCAGAAACTTTCCCTGTAAATATTGGGAAACAGCTAAAATAAATTTTAATTATTATTAAAATCAAGGGAAGATTTATTTGATTACATACCTAACAAAAGCACTCAAAATGTTTCTAGAAACTAAAGAATGAATAGAGGAAAACTGAGTCACTAATTTCAGTGATTTCTAAGGCAGCTTTTTAATGACGCACTGGAACATGGAGACATGCTACAGGACTTGCACGCTTTTTTCTTTTTCTTTTCCTTTTTCTCCTTTTCTTTTCTTCTTCCTCCTTTTTTTTTTTTTTTTTGAGTGGCAGCCATAAATATCTTGATCTTATCTGAAACAAAAGAGCATAGATTGAGGTGAAGATAACTTCATTTTATTTTCATTATATTTATTCAAGGGCTAGAAGGTGCAGACTGATTCAGTTTACAGCTTCCTGTCCTAAAAAGGGAGTGACAAACTAATAAATATGACAAGGATTTTTTTCATTTCATCAGAGGTCCTAGAAACTTGCTATCAGATGTGAGTGTGTGTGTGTTGTTTTCTAGATAAAAACACTAAACAGAAGGATGGATACTACAGGAGGTATAAGATATCCCCCCTCTCTTTATTTTAGACTGTCACTGGTGTAATTGTTGAACTTACTGGTGCCTAACAGGCTTTGCTCTCTGTATCAGAAACTATCTGATCAATAGCCCCTTGTTCATTGTTGGCAACATCAGAAACTCTTCCAGATAAAGTAGACTACCTGAGTAGATAGTAAATTAGTTTCAAACTGTGTGTAATTCTTGTAGATTCTTACCACAGATGCTAGGAAACATACTAAATTGTATAGAGCTGAACCAAATACAAATGTTCTCCGTAGTTTTAAGTCAGACATTTCAGAGCATGTAAAGAAGGGAACAGACAGGAGGGAACGGCCAAACTAGCTTGCCCACATGTAAAGCAGCTGTTTAGTTACTGACCATAGTATCATCCAGATTCAATTACTGGGGGAATGCTTGTAGACTCATAGCGGGATATATCAATCAAGATATTCAAAGGAAAGTGGTGTGTCATCTAACTCAGTTTTACTTCTGAAATAGAGGGATAACACACAAGACAGTGATTGGAGATGCCTGTTGACTAGCTATTGACATCATTTCATAGAAACCTCGTGTGGTATCTGATGTTTTGAATGCTGGGAATGATCATGAAGCTTATACAGTGTCTTTTATACAGTACACTGAAAGGCGATGCTATTATACTGTACAAAATAGTGACGGCAATGCTAGTGTCAATGTAAGACTTCCCAACATAAAATTTTGATCCAAGTTACTGACACAAACTTTTCAATAATTCCTTATCTCAGAAACTGATAAAACTATAACTTGGAGCTGAAAAATAGTGTTTGTATTGGAGAATAGTATAATGTAAGATCATTTTCTTATTTTGTTTCATTTGGGAGTTTATATAACTAACTTATCTTAATTTACCGTTATAATACCCATTCATATGAACTAGTGCAAAATGAAATTGTCTTAGTCTTCTTTTGCTGTGAAGAGACACCAGGACCACTGAAACTCTTGTAGAGAAAGCATTTCATCATTAATAGCTGAGATTGAAGACTGACAAAGCAGAGGAGATATGGAGAAGTTCTCAAATGGCCTAAACAGGCGAGCAGAGGTTTTAGCGTGTCTGTGCGTTAGGAAACTGTACAACAGGACAGTGTTCTTTCCAGTTTGTGTTCAGACTTCTGGAACGCCATCTCCATGTTCAGTGATAGAGAAACTCAACCGGGAAAGGCATGACAACATGCCTGTAACCCAGGCACTTGGGGAGATTCATCTGAAGGAAGGCTAGGTTGTCCCATCCAGAGTTCTACTGCAAGAGCTTGTCTCAAAACAAAATATGTCACACCGTACCAGAACTGAAGCTGGAATTCAAAGCAAGTCCTAATCCTAGACAAAATCACGCTGTTTTACCTCTCATAAGGAAAACTAGATTCTGTTTAAATGAATATCACCTCAATGCCAAAATAATGTCTATAACATATTAAAATTGCATAATCAAAAATAAATCAGTCATAGGCAAGATTAAATGTCTATAAGTGAATAGAAGATGCATAGTAATAATCATCTAGTAAAAAAATGCATAATAACAATCATCTAGTAGAAAACTAAATGCTGAAGTTCCTACCCAATATTGATAAAAATAGATACAAGTAACACCTGAAAAAAAAAAACAGACATGAAGAATTTTACTAGATAATTTAAAAAGAATCTAGTCAAATTAAAAAGAATCCAATGGACATTCAATTCCTACAACAGTATCTGAAGTTATTAAGAGAAACTTTTAGTAATCTATCAGATGAACGTAAATAAAGAAGGATCAGCCCTCTTGAACACAAGACAATACAAAGCTTTCAGGATGAAACCCAGGGAGAAAAACATGCTTAATTCAGGGGAAAAAAATGAAAGAGATATCTTAGTCATTAAGGAACATTACACGCCTGGAGTCCCCAAGAAAAAGCAGAAAAAAAAAGGGAAAACACTGCTCACAGACATAACAGTGGAAGCAAAAGTTAATAGTAAATGAGTTTAACAAGTATTTTGAACCCAAATACAGTTATGAAAAATAAAAGCCATAGTGTGAGGGACAATAAAACATTGAAAATCAGACACAAAGAGAAAATATCTTTAAAGTACACAGATGAAGAAGAAAGAACAAAGGTGTAATTTCAAAAACACAAACCGGGAAATCCATTGCTCTGTACCTTTCCTCCTGATAGATACATACTGAGAATGACAAGTCGTCAATCTTAAATTTTTGCCTGTTCTTGTTTTTTATTTTATTTATTTATTTGTTTATTTATTTATTTACACTCCAGACTTTATTCGCACCTCCTGTCCACCCTCCAATTGTTCCACATCCCATGCCTTCTCCCTACCCCCCTGTCTCCACAAGGACGCCCCTACTACCCACCACCCACTTCACCAGACCTCTAAACTCCTTGGGGCCTACAGTCAGTCTTTTGAGGGTTAAGTTCATCTTCTCTGACTGAACCCAGATCCAGCAGTCCTCTGCTGTATACATGTTGGAGGCCTGGTTGGTGGTCCGGTGTTTGAGAGATCTTAGGGGTCTAGGTTAATTGAGACTGCTGGTCCATCTACAGGGTCTCCCTCCTCCTCAGCTTTTTCCAGCCTTTCTTAATTCAACCACAGGGGCCAGCAACTTCTGTCCGTTAGTTGAGTGCAAATATCTGCATCTGACCCTTTCAGTTGTTTGTTGGGTCTTCTGGAGTGTGGTCATGCTAGGTCCCTTTTTGTGAGTGCTCCATAGCCTCAGTAGTAGTGTCAGGCCTTGGGATATCCCCTTGATCTGGATCCCACTTTGGATCTGTTGCTGGACCTTCTTTTCCTTAGGCTTCTCTCCATTTCCATCCCTGCAGTTCATTCAGACAGGAACAATTCTGGGTTCGAGTTTTGACTGTGGAATGGCAACTCTCTCACTTGATACTGGAGGTGGGCTCTATAATTTCCCTCTCCCTACTGCCTGGCATTTTATCTAAGGTCCCTCCCTTAGAGTCCTGAGAATCTCTCACTTCCCAGGTCTCTGGTGCATTCTCCCCAACCTCCTACCACCTGAGGTTGCCTGTTTCCATTCTTTTTGCTGTCCCTTAGGGCTTCAGTCCTTTTCCCCCACCTCAATACCCTATCAGGTTCCCCTCTCCTCCTCCCCTGTCCACTTTCCCTCCCAGGTCCCATCCTCCCTCCAAACTTGTGATTGATTGCTTTCTTCTCCCTCCTAAGTGGGACTGGGATATCCTCACTTGGGTACTTCAGCTTGTTGACCTTTTTGAGTTCTGTAGAGTGTATCTTGGGTATTCTGTACTTTTTTTTGTTAATATCTACTTATTAGTGAGAACATATCATGCATGTCCTTTTGGATCTGAGTTACCTCACTCAGGATATTTTCTATTTCCATCCATTTGCCTGCAAAACCCAGGATGCCCTCATTCTTAATAATGGAGTAGTATTCCATTGTGTAAATGAACCACATTTTCTGTATCCATTCTGTCATGGGACATCTGGGTTGTTTCCAGCTTCTGACTATCATAAATAAGGCCATTATGATCATAGTGGAACACATGCCCCTGTGGCATGGTAAGGCATCTTTTGGGTATATTCCCAAGAGTGGTATTGCTGGGTGTTCAGGTAGATCTATTTCCAATTTTCTGAGAAACCTCCAGATTGATATCCAGAGTGGTGGTACCAGTTTGCAATTCTAATTCTGGTTTAAGGTATAGGAAGAGAGAACCTTTGCAGGAGAGAAAAAAAATCCCAGTCTTACTTTCATCTTGTATTTACTCTCTTTGCTTTCAGAACCTGATCAACATGCATTGGTGACAGCTGTAACGGGGGCAGCAGCAGCAAAGGGAATCTATGAGCATATGAACATATGATCATAGGAAGAACGGTGCTGTAGAATGGAGCAGTCACCCCCTGGGTCCATTCCCCAGGCACAAGACAGAACAAAATAACTGTGGCTTCAGTCTTGCTGAGGAACAAGAAGAAAGAGGAACTTGGAGAAACTAGAAAGTGAAGGAGGAAGAAGCTCAGGGAAGAGATCCACTGACTGTTACTGTAGTCTTGGGGCCAGCCTTGAACTGTCCAACCATAGATTTAATCCCAAACCATCTGTAAAAGGCTTTGAAGAAAAGAGATGAAGAAATTCAGCTTGCATCCATATCACCACAGAATTTCTGACTAACCACTGATTGGTATAAACCAAACTTGTACTGTACTGAAACATGTCTGAAAACTTGATTATCATTTTGAAATTGAAACAGGTTAAGCTGGTCAGAGCTTCCAGTTTGAAGTTGCCTAGTTGTTTGGTGTGTTAAAAACAAAGAACTCCCCCTTTCCCCTTCTCTTCCTCTCTCCCACCCAGACCCCTCCCTCCCTGTTTTCCATAATTATTTTTTTCTCCTTCTAAGTGGGATTTAAACATCCTCACTTGGACCTTTCTGCTTTTTACACTTGTTACAGTCTTCAGGATGTATCCTAGGTATTCTGTACTTTTTGGTTAATATCCACTTATCAATGAGTACATACCATGCATGTCATTTTGAGTGTGAGTTACTTCACTCAGCATGATATTTTCTAGTTCCATCCATTTGCCTGCAAGTCTCATGAGGTCCTCATTTTTGATAGTTGATTAGTATTCCATTGTGTAAATGAACCACATTTTCTGTATCCATTCTTCAGTTGAGTGACATTTCAGTTGTTTCCAACTTCTGGCTATTACAAATAAAGCTGCTACAAACAGTAGAGCACGTGTTCTTGTGGTTTGATGAGACATTTTTTGGGTATATGCCCCAGAGTAGTATAGCTGAGTTTTTGAGTAGAACTATTTTCAATTTTCTGAGGAACCTCCAGATTGATTTCCGGAGTGCTGGTACCAGTTTGCAATCACACTAGCAATGGAGGAGTGTTTTTCTTTCTCCACATCCTTGCTAGTATTTGAGTTTTTGATCTTAGCCATTGTGATTGGTGTGAAGTGGAATTTCAGGGTCATTTTGATTTGTATTTCCCTGATGACTGGGGGGCAGGGACAGGAGAGAAGCCCAGAATGCCAGGAAAATGAATGAAATATGCATCCTTGGGGGTTAGGGGGGGACTTTAGAAAGTACCAGAGATACAAGTGGTGAGAGACTCTCAGAGCTCAATGGGGGTGACCTTAGCCAAAATGCCCAACAATGGGGAAAAGGAACTCCTCCTGTAGATAGACAAGGCCTCAAGTGGAGGGATTGGGTTACTAGCCAAAATTTCTGACCCAGAACCCTTCCTGTCTAAAAGAACAGCAGGGACAAAAATGGAGAAGAGACTGAAGGAAAAGTGGTCCATTAACCTGTCCAACTTGGGATCCACCTCATTGTGGGGGGAGGGGCACCAAGGCCTGACACTAATCCTGATGCTATGACATGCTTACAGATGGGAGTGTAGCATGACTGTCCTCTGAGAGGCCCTAACAGCAGCTGACTGAGACAGATGTAGATACTTATACCCAACTATTGGACTTAAGTCAGGGACCCCTATGATTGAATTAGGCAAAAGACTGAAGAATCTGTAGGGGAGGGCGACCCCATAGGAAGACCAACAGTCTCAATTAACCTAGACCTCAGCTCCTAGAGACTGATCTGGCCACCAGGAAGCATACATGGGCTGGTCTGAGGCCCCAGCACATATTTAACAGAGGACTGCCCGGTCTGGTCTCAGTGGGAGAAGATGTGCCTAATTCTGAAGAGACTTGAGGTCCCAGGGAAGGAGGATGCCTGGGGGCAGGGCACCCTCTCAGAGTTGAAGAAGGGGGATGGGATAAAGACCTCTGGGAGGGGGTACTGGGAGGGGGCAACATCTGGGATGTAAATAGTAAAATAATTAATTAAAAAACACACAACAACATCAACAACAAACACAAAGAAATCAACATTCTTCATGGATTTTAGAAATGTCCAGGTTCCCATAACCTAACACTTAAAGTATGGTGGATAGACTTCAAAATTACAAACTTACTAACCATGCAAAGATGCAGGAGAATGTTGATTCATATGTATGTGTAGGTATAAAGGAATTATGTGGAATTATCTTCACAGGGAGATCATACTTTTCCAGGAACCAAGGCTGTCTAATAAACATCACAGTGTTTCTCACAAAGATGTGAGAAATTTCTTGTCAACTTGTTAGTTAGGGGCATCCTAGAGAACCTCCGAGTCTAATGCCACTGTTCCTGATTCCCTCCCAGAACCCAAAGGAAAGACCCTTTTACTGAGGACAACACACACTTTGGTCACAGGATTTGTAGGCATCATTCTGACTGAGGATGCAGTATGAGCACAGGCCTCTTGCTCTAGCTGCCACACCTTCCCTATCTGCAGTAGTATCTTTCCTGTTGAAGCTAATATATTACAGCAATAAATCTTTTCTTTCTTAAATTGCCCTTATTAGGTGTTTTATCACAGCAATGAGGTTAGTGCATTAAAAACTGATTATGTATCTATTGATTGTCCATGAATAATAAATAAATATATATAAATGTACTAAAATGTGGCTGTATTATAAAATGTGGATACATAAAATCAAGAAAGTATTCAACAAGTTAAAGATGTATACTGTGTTCATGAATTGGAAGATACAAATTAAAAAAAATATCAGTTTTTCAAGATTGCTAAAGTTGATATATTTACAGCATAATATGCATGTAATTATAGCAAGTTGTACTTCATCTGTGTAAGCAAGCTGAATTATGAAGCCAAAGTAAATAAGTTCATCAATATGGATGGGAAAATTAAAGTTGAAGGACTCATATTACTAAAAATTATAAAGCTCTTATAGTCAAAAAGTATGGTACTGATAAAGGGATGGACATGGGACATTAAAGTGGAATAAATTTTTTTGGTTTTGTTTTTGCAAATATAAGTAATTTTAATAAAAATATACAATATACTGAAATATATACTGAATAGGCTGAATATACTATACTGAATATACTGAAATATACTGAAAAGGCTAACATTTTAAAAGATGATATTATGAAAATGGAGCATTTATATTTAAAAACAACCTTGACTTGAACATTTATATTTAAACTCATTTTTAATATTTTTACCCACTCTAAAAATAAATATGAAGTAGATCACACTTATTGGGGTAAAATGTAAGACTTTAAAATTTTTGAAGAAAATATAGGGAAACATATTTGGGACATGAGGTTTATGACAGAGTCCTGAGATAAGACATTAAAGCCTGGCTTGCAGAAGAAATTTTTGGTAAATATGAATTTATTACAATTAGTGTAGCATCACCACTGAGACTCTAGAGAATAAGGAAAAGCTAGAAACTAGAAGAAAACATTTAAACAGTACATGTCCAATAAAGTACTCGTACCAAATATTAAGGCAGCTTTAGAACTCAAAAGTAAGACCAAATAACTCAAAAATTAGTGTCATTCTTGAATAGCTGTTTGACCAAAGACAGTCTATAACAAGCAAATGAAGGGAGGTTAAGCACTACTAGCATTTAGGAATATTCACATTAAAACAAACACTTAGACAGTACTACTACACATCTATTAGAACATATAGCTTTAAAAGATAGGTCTGGACCATATGCTCATCACTGAGTGAAGGAACTGAAATATTCAGAATATTTGGGCAATTTTTTACAGGAATTTAAACTTGTTCATAATTTTAAAAATGTATGCTGGATTCGTCTAAATTAAGGATTTTGTTTTTCCAGATATGAACTAGCAATCAAGCACTTAGCAATTACAGAAAAACTAACAAATTTTCACATGGATCTATTCATAAAAACCCCAAGACAAAATAATTCATATTAGTTACAACAGGTTAATGGCTTCATAAAGTAGACTAGTTTTTAGCAAAACAATGAAAAAAGCTACTAATAAACACATCCACTTCGATTAATCACAAGAACATTATTGTGGATGGAAAGAGTGAATGTTCAGAAGGTATGAGCTATGTGACTCCATTTTGATACCACTCCCCAAATGACAAAAGCACAGGCATTGATGGAGAATAGATTAGTGGTAAGGTATGGCAAAGCTTATATATCATTGATTAAAGTACAAACCAATCTAGAAGACTTTTAATAATTAATATATGACAACCAGTCATTTGATGTAATGACCCTAATCCTAAACATGCACCCAAATAAATGAATGTAGACATTCATACACACACATACACAGAGAGAGAGACAGAGACAGAGACAGAGAGACAGAGACAGAGAGACAATGAGACAGAGAGACACACAGAGAGACACAGAGAAAGTAGCACCATTCACAAGAACCAAGAATTAAAAAAAAAATCAAGTATCACATTAAAGGTATAGGAGGTGATTTCTATTGTATTTATACCATGGAAATTTGAACAAAATGCTCCAGGTTAAAAAAAAATACACATTCTATGTATTCATCTATGGATAGAATAAAATAACTAAATTACTCTTGACATTAAAAGTCAGGATAGGAGATGCTTTTGGGGAGGATTGGAGACATGGTGTCTGAGTGGCAGAAATCTGGATGAGTCCTAGATATGTCTTATTCCTTAATTGGAATTGTGGTTACTGTTATTGAGCAGAAGAAATTGTTTGTGTAATTTTCTATTTGTGGATTCATTTTGTTAAAAGTAGCTTTTAAACGACACAGTTCTTTGATGATAAAATGTGGAAAGTAGTCTATTGGGATGAAATTCACACATGGTTAGTAACAGAGGAAATACATGAGTGATAAATATTTAAGGTAAAATATATGTTAGTCAATTAACAACAGGTCTCCAAAAACTTGGAAGTCTCCTCAGGGTAGGAATCAAAAAAAAAATTTGTAAAATTGTGAAGGATAATGGAGATAGGAGAAAAGAACTAACCTTTATAGACTTTATAGAGATCTTTAGATTATTTGTATTGTCAAAGAAACTGTAGCAGATCCTAGTTAGGTCATTACAATAGAGATCATTACTGAGGAACATGAGGTAAGAGGAAGCTGCAGCTTCACTGCATCAGACACAAGAGGAAACCTCACCTGAACTTCCTGAAAATAATGAGGAAGGGAAAAGGAAGATCAGAGCTGACACACGGGAAGTATGTCTTGCCTCTTTCTGAATAAACAAGGACGTGAGAATTATCTTTTCAGTTGGCCATTTCTGAGCCACAAGAAGGTTATGGTGGTATTTCTTAACCTTTGATTGTATTCTGAGACCCAGGAATCAGGTTCAGTTAAATCTTTAGTTTAATATTCAGATAGACTCTAATATGGATCATTTTTACTTATACTAAGGTGAGATGAGATGGAAAGACAGTAACTCAACTTCCACTTTTAACTTTTAAACATTAATAATTCAGAAAATTTGCCTCAATCTCCAATCACTATAGTTTAAGGCACAGAGTTGGGCAATATTCAAAGACCAAATTTTAATTTACAATTTTGTGGATGTGATTAACAGGGAAATCTGGAATAATCACATACAGAAACATGCACAGAAGACATCAGGACAAGCCTTATCAAAGCTGAGAGAACCTGTAAAATCTGAGTCAGGGATTCTTATTTAATTTAAAAGTCATTGTGAGAAGATGACCTCTACAGAAAAAAAAAATTCTCAAGGAATTGAATATACATGAGAATGAGAAATTGAATTCTTCCCTGCATTGTGACTGCTTCTAACTAATGCCTGGGTTCATATAATAACTCTAAAATCTCAATTAGATCATCCTGGAGGCCAAGTCAACCTCCTCAAGGAGCATCATTGGCTCCCCAGTGGTGGGAAAAACATAATACGCCTCAAGCCCAGTGTGTGTGAGGTGCTTGATTACATTGTAGAGTCAACAAATTTTAATAGCTCTGGTCCTGGGAAGGAGAGCTTCCACCCTAGTGGTAAGGATGCATACACTCAACAACTCTAATTCTAACATGACAATAAGTAGAAGCATCAACATTTGCCCCGAGCATCACAATAGTAGATTTGATGGACCTTCTGACTGACCCTTAAGAGTGTCCATGCTGAAATGTCAGAACAACTCCCTGTCAATTGAGTTTCAGAAAGCCCACTGTTTTCATGAAGTTTCTGAAACACTAGTAGCCTCCTTTATGGAGACTTATGGCTTTGGTAGTAAAAGCTAAATAAAAGAAAGGCTGAGAAAATAATTAAATGCTTCAATAACCTGCGAAGTAAGACAAAGTAAAAAGTTGCATAGTAACACTTGTGTCAGTAATGTCTGAGAATGGGGCTTGTCTGTAGGAGAGAGACAAAAGAGGAAGAGTACAAGAAATATATTACAATCCCAGCAATGCATTTGACACAACATTTATCAAAACTGGAGCAAATTATGATGAATATGTGGTTGATCAGTCAACTTTATACATTTTAAATTTCATCTTTTCAAACAATGATAATAATAAAAACATGTGTATTGTAAAGAATAATTTACAAATGTCCATTGAATTTCATAAAATGTTTTACACTGTTTTTGAAGATTACTGAAGTCCACTCATTATTAGAACCAATAAAAGAACTAAGCAAAGTTCTTATAATGTTTTTAAATTATAAAATCGGTTATGTTCTACACAAAAACTAAAGCTGTTGTGTATAAATTAAATAAATATTTAATAATAAGGCACTACTTTTAAAAAGGAAGCTTTAAAATCTTAGAAATAAGTCTGTTAAAGATTCGCATTGTATGTAGAAAATTAAGACAAACTTTATTTTAAAATCATAGTATCAAAAAACCTTGACTAGTTCTGCCCAATTAAAAATGTTAATTTCTCAATTTAAATATAAATATTATGGTGCTTTAAAGCCTTTCTAATTTTAAAATTTGTATGAAAAAAGGGAGCAAGAAATGCCAATTTGTTATTTCAAAGATAAGGGTAGTAAGATCCATTATAAAGCTTCAGAAATAAGATATTACATCTGAAACTTATGGGTATGTTGAATAAAACTTCATAAAGCATACATTTCTGCATATGGAAATTTTGTAAAAACCAAAGGCAGCACTATGAGCCAGTGGGAAGATACAAAGCATTTATTAATCATTATCGAGGAGGAAGAAGTGATTTTGGATCCCTACATCACATGATACAAAAAATAAATTCTGGGGGTCTGGGGAAGATGACTCAGTAGTTAGAGTTTAGATGCCATCACATGTAATCCAAGGCCTGGGAAGCAGAGACTGGGGGATTCCTAGCCAGTGAGCCCAGCTAGTGGGTGAGCCCCAGGGTCAGTCAATAATAAGGGATAACAAGCTATACATTTGAGCAAAAGGAAAATGTAGTGAGCAATAACAATAGTCTTGATCTTAGATTCAGAGATGAATAATTCACCAAGTAGTGAGAAACTTACCTACATGTAACCCTAATTTGGAATAAAATGCATGAGTAATCTGTGCACACATCTCAGGGTCTGTGCTTCTAGAGTGGGAAGATGGTGAGGACTGAGATACGGTGTTCACCATTGCAGATGCTGCAGAATTGAACTGACTTGAGCCATTCGTCTAGACCAATGAATGGTTCTCAACCTTAACAAATGCTGCGGTCCTTTAATATAGCTCCTCATGCTGTGGTGACACCCAACCATAAAAATTATTCATGGTATTTCATAACTGTAATTTTGCTACTGTTATGAATTGTAATGTAAATACCTTTGGAGATAGAGATTTGCTAACGAGGTTGTGACTCACAGGTTGAGACCCATGTTCTAGACAATCTAGTATGACCATGAGCTGTTCGGGGGGGGGGGATAATTATGTAGTTCTACAGACTTTTTTCCTACTGAAACTTTGGTCTTAGATCACATAGGAGACAATCAGAGAACATAACAATGACCAGAGAAGATTATGAAGAGACAGTGCTGAGGCACGAAGGTGTGGCTGGACACATGACCTGGTGATATGTAGAGGGAGGTGGGAGGATAGTTCCCAAAGCTGGGTACATATTTGTCAGTAGGGTAATTTTACTTTAGAATATCTTACATTTAGAACTCTCACTTTCTAGATATGCTTCGCTCTCATCCTTGTCTCTTGCAGAAGATGTCGATGGTCTCTTCTAAAAATGATAGCCCTGGATATTAGTTTTGACATGTTTCATTATCAAAGGGCAACCTTCTTTATAGTTTTACTTTCTGTCATTTGCCTTATGTATGTAAATAACTTTTAAACTTGTCTTTCTAAGCCAGTCCTCTGCACATGCCATTTTCAAACAATGTAGAACTGCAACTGAACTCATTTTAAAACTTTTGTTTCTCCAATCATCCTGTTACCTCATCCCATTCTTTTTTCATTAAAAAAATATATTTCCCCTCATCTCTTATTTCTTTATGTGATGTGATGTGTGCATGCGTGTGTGTGTGTGTGTGTGTGTGTGTGTGTGTGTGTAGCTCTATACATATGTATATGGATGGATAGATGGGTGGGTGGATGGATGGGTAAATGGATAGATAGATAAATAGATAGATAGATAGATAGAATAGATAGATGGATAGGCAGATAGATGGATAGATAGATGGATAGATAGAATAGATAGATAGATAGATAGATAGATAGATAGATAGATAGATAGATAGATAGATAGATAGATGATAGATAGGTGTGGATGGACAGATAGATATAGATATATCTGGTATTTGTATACATAGACTTTAGAAAAAAGCCTGCTCAGTATTAGACATATTAGACTATCACTTAAATGGTGATATATTTTTTAACATAGAGCTAGTAATCTGGCTCTACAGGATTTTAATGCTACATCAGGAACATGAAGAAACTTATTGCAAATACAAATATTGGGATCTTTTTTTAGACCCCTTGCATCATAAATCCTGTGGCTGTATCTTGCAGTGTGTGTTTTGATAACTCCTCAGGTGATTCTGTGAAGGCTAGACAATGAGAACTATTGACCTAAAAAATGACATAACCAGGCACATAGCCAAGAATTTGGGAAGCATTTGTTTTTCTTTCCTACAAAAAAAAAAATCAGGCTATGTTGGTCAAGAGCCTCCAAACAATCATGATTTCTTATTTTACCCATTCTCTGCTTCATTCCTCATTGGTCATTTATATTCTTGGAGCTCTCTGATAACTTTCTAAAATACCTGCCTTCATCCAATTCCTTCTTTTTAAAGGCATGAGAGCAGAGTTATTATAAAGCAGATTGTATATTGGTGTTTGAAATGATTGGTTTCTTCCCCACCCATTGTTGGATGGAGACACACTTCTTAGTGAGCACTCCTTTATGTCTAACTGGAGACTACAATCACAGGCAACTTCCTCCAATCTGGCCAACTTCCTTCTTAGGTCTCCTTTCTCCTCCGGAGACCTTACCACTTTCAAAGCAGCAATTCCTATAGGCATGGGAGATCAGCAGAATCCCTTCTGGTTTGTAGTTTTGAATATCATAGCAGGGGAACATACTCTGCTGCTCTAATACAGTCTCTAGGAAAATATGGAATCAGATCTGCTGATGACATTAACTTTTAGCCTCTCATCTTTCTCTTTCTAGGGCTCTTGGCCCCTATTAGAGGAATAATTATTAGCATTGACTTTTTAAAATCTGTCACTTGTGGTGTACCACATTGGCTTATATATAGTTTATTTTCATATTGCACATTTATTATTTGTTTGCCAGCATCCTGCCCCTGCCTGAAGACACCCACTAATACCACTTCACTAATACTGTAAATCACACCTAAAAAGTCAAATGAACTAGGTCTTTTTTCCTTCCCATCCTCTGAGAGAGCTAAGTTCCTAGCTCTAGCTCAACCCTCTGAAATCCTTGCCAGAAAATTTTAAGTCTTATGGAAGAAATATAAGAGCTTGAAGCTTAAATTCTTCATCTTTGCTGAGAATGCCTTCGTCTCCAGAGTGTTATCTGTGCTTCATTCTCTTGAATATGTGTCATTATCTTGCTTCCTAAGCATACCCATCCAAATTGTAGTTAACGGTGTAACTCCCCAGGAAATTCTGGAATCCTACATAGAATCGGTTATGATTAGCTGATTAGAACCAGAAGGAATGGCATAATGCCCTCTGTTTAATTTGGTCATGTATCCCATTGAACCAAATGACAAAGCCAAAATCCCCTGTGTGATTAGAGGAGAGGATTCTGTGAACCTGACAACACTGAAGCTGAGGAGATAGTTAACTCAGTGATGTGTTTGTGCTGTGTGCATGAGGCCCTGGGTTTGAGTCCTAGTACCCTGGCAACAGCAAACTGTAGCTCTGTGTGTTTCTCACCCCACTGATGAATAAGAAGAGACAGATAGATCCCTAGAGCTTGCAGACAAGGCAATCTAGCTGAATCAAAGAGATCCAGGTTTATTGAGAAATACTGTCTCAAAAAGGAAGACAGAGAATGACTACAGAGTAAATCTGATCTCCACTTCTGGCCTCTGTTCTGCATATGTATGCAAGCACAAAGACATACATGCACACACACGCACAGACATCCACACACACTGACACACTCACAACATGCAACTATTGACTCACATATAGACACATAAAAACATTCTGATGCCTCTACCTGCACACACACACACACTCACTAACATACAGTTGTGCAGACACTTGCCCATGCAAAAACATCCCATGCAACTTTTCAACTTTTCAGAATTGGAGTTGTGTGCCCAATTGGTAGGAAGGTCATGGCTCATGCCTTTTTTTTATTTCTTTCTAGCTAATGTTGATTAAAAATTGTTTTAGGAATGAGGTTTTTATCACAATTGAATTCAGGAGCATCATAACTATATTTATCACTGAAAGTTTCAATTGCCAGTGGTTATCAATCAGTAAAAACAGATTTTAAGGATTAAAACAATAACATACAGTATTTATCTTTCAAACCATACTTCTCATTATAAAGTCTTCCCAATTGGCCTACAAAGCACAATGTTGTCTTTCTCTATGTAGAAAGAGAAGACTTTCAAATTTTACACCATATTTTTCTCTCCTTGCATAATTACCTCTGAGGAAAGTGTTTCATTCCATGCTCATTCAAGAGCTGAAAAGAAAGACTGTCTATAATCATCCACAGATCCAATACTTGGTTATCAAGTCTTGTTATTCCATCCTGTGTTAGTTGGTAGTAATGACATCTTGAAGTTCATTGATGAAAAATAATTGCCCTACTATGTTTTACATGTTAACTTTCTGCAGTAGTGGTGTTCATTGTGCACTTGCAGAAACCAAGGGAGCATTTGTATTTTAACAACAAAACCATAACTAATTTCAGTGAATGAAAGGTCCATACATATGGCAACATTTTAACTAGACTTACTTTGACAAAGTAGCACTGTCCAATTCCATTTTGAGCAATGGTATGCAAAGATGTCTCCATGACTTTACTTCTGTTGATTTGTTCCATTGATGTGTGCTGTGCCCCTGTTTTGGTCTAAGTCTGTGATAGGTCACCAGATTTGAAAGTGTCCCTGGAATAAGCCTTAGATATAGCTGAGGAGGGAAGCCTGAACTCCTTGCAGAGGTTTTGTATGCTCTGTGCTGCAGACAGGGCACATGTGCATAAGCACTGAACTGGCTCTCAGCCCTTCTGTTTTCAATCTGTCCCAGGATCTGATCTCAGGTGTGTCTCTTTCCCTCCTGCTTTATGTGTATATGCAACAAGTTGAATGCTGTTAACATTGTCCAGAAATTCAGAGCGACAGAACTGGAGGGGCTGCAGTCTGGGACTCTTGGCTTTTGTAAACTGGGGAGAATAGTGGAATGCACACCGTAGCTAGCTAATGACTTCCGCATCTTCTCATATAGACTCTTCTGCCCAGCCATGCAGGAATAGGATATGTATTAGACAACTAACATCTGGTCTGAATATCTATTAGGACCATATGCTTTCCTCTGCTACATTATCATCTGAGAATAGATTACGGGAAATCCAAACCAAATGGGGATTTGGGGAAATTTTCAAGGGTCACTTAATAAAGTAATTTTGGTTTTCCCTTTACAAGGAACATAGTACACTGTTGAGACCCAAGGACAGCTTCAAAGCAGAAATAACCTGAATAAATTGTCACCATTATCATCGCTATATTCCTTACAGCTTTCAAGTGGGAAATAGAAACTGTTAATTGTCACAGTTACAAACAGATAAATCCTACAAAGACTTAACTTGAAAGATAACATTCCATGGACCAGTCTTGTCTTCTAAATGAAAAGCAGTAGCTTTTCTTCTACCTTTATCTTACCCTCGCTTCCTCCCTGATAGTATTCCTAGTGCAATAGTGGCTGGTCTTGTCCCTCTTCTATGCATTCCTTGATACTCTATTGTAAGATCTTCATGGCTAAATGATGAAAATCCAAGGTTTGAGTGCATAAATGGAAACCCTAACAAGTTGTTCTTCAAGAACAAGTATTGGGAAAATATAGTGGAGGTCATTTGGTATTGACTTTACAATAAGAGCATAAATGCCTTTGGACTTGAGAATTTGTCTCACATCAAAATTCAATCAAAGAAATGGAAACTGTCTTTAGTTTTAAAGACCAGTTGTTTCCATTCTTTTCAGGAATTGGATTTGTACAGAATTTAGAGCAAATAGTGAAATATGAGTTATGGCATTAGCCAGAAGGATGGGACTACATTACTGGTGCTCTACCCTCAACATCTTACCTAATACAGGGTAATTTTTTATTTCATCACAGAGAGGAATTAAAATGAAATGGAGGTATGTTTTCTCAAAATAATTATAAGTTAAGTCTAAATAGACGGTGTTAGGTCAGAGTAAAGTAAAGTCGTCAATATCTTATTATTTTTAAGTCCACACGTAAACTGAAATATTTGACAAAACATGAGCATGGACAGGGCCAAGTAGAAGGTTTGGCTCCAGCACTATGTTAACTTGCTGGTTAATATGGGACATGTTTCAGAGGCTAATGTGTGCTCCTCAGCTACCTCTTCTGATTTTGCAACACAGGAACAGAACTGGCCTAGAATCCATTTAAATTTGAGAGGTTTATATTTGCCTAATAAAAGTTTTGCTGTATTCTTGCTCTGAGTTGAACGCCATTGCTCTTGCCACCTCCTAGAAACTTTACAGCTAATAGAATTCTCCTCTTGTTATTGGAAAATAAAAACAGCTAAAGTCTGAAGTTCAGTATTTTACAAATTGTCTTGGACAATACCTATGGGTTGTAAAAGCAATTATATTAGTCCTAATCAACGTTAACAAAAATTAATGGAGTCTGAGATGATATAACAAAACAGAGTGGAGCTCAATTTACACTAGATTGTCGGAAGTAAGAGTATGTAGTGTTTTTAAAAACTTGCTTTTCACAATAAAATGTTATCTTTACAAACACACAAGCATCTTTGTATTGAATAATAAAAAAGTCTGTATATCATATTGTAAACATAATAAAAATGTCTAGAAAACACCAAATAACAATGGTGAGCTTTGCAAATCTTTCTTGAATATTGAAAACAAAACTTACCAGAATCTTTGCGACACAACAAAGGTGGTTTAAAATTGAAAGTTTTCAGTTATAAAAGGTTACATTAAAATAAATCAGAAAAATCTCAATAAATTACCTAATTAATCACCTCAAGGTCTTAGAGATCCAGGAGAAATCCAGACTTCCAGGCTGCAGGTGTCAAAAACTATAATGATAAGAGCAGAAATTAATAAAATAGAGACTAAACAGTAGAATATACCAAATAAATATTAGATTCTTTGAAGAATGAATAATAATAAATAATAAGAATAAATAATAAGAATAAATAATAATGACAAGCCTATAAAAATTTACCCCCAACAAAAAACCCATAATAAACAAACAAAGCCAAACAAACCCCAAAAATTATCCAATAATTAAGTGGGCTAATAAACTGACTATCAGTTCTAAAACAGAGAAATACAACTGTCAATAAATGCTTCAAAAAGTATTGGACATTCTTATCCACCATAGAAATACATGCTAAAACTGCTCTGAGGTTGCCTCTTACTCCATCAAGAAAGGCTATTGAGAAAACATAACAAATGTCAGTATGGATTTGATGAATGGGGAACCCTTATTCATTGCTGGTCAGAGTGTAAACTCATACAGACACTATGGCTATCAATACAATGGTTAATCGAATAAACTACAAATACCACTGCCACCTGACACAGCTTTTTGGGTGCACACTCATGGCTAGATCAACATTTCATTGAGACGTATATCTGTGTTTATCGATATTCACAATAACCAGGAAACATCTCAGATGTGTATACACAGATGAATGAATAAAAAAATTGAGATTGAAAATTTGAAATTTGTGCATCTATAAATAAAAACTGAGTAATTATATTACAAGAAGATAGATAGAATTAGAAACCACTATGTTTAATAAAGTAAACCAGACTGACAAATACAGCATGTCTTTCTATTATGTATGCAACCTAGATTTAAAATGTGTGTGTGTGTGTGTGTGTGTGTATGTGTGTGTGATGAAGCTATCATTGGTTTCAAAAAAGATGAGGAAGATGTGCTAAAGGAGTAGGGTAAGGAGAGGAAAGTAGGATATTATAATTTTTAAAAAGCAGATGAGGAACTCTGGGAAAGAAAGGGGAACAGCAAAGCAGAGAAGGAAGCATGTGGAAGTGGGGGGAATGGGTGAGGAGAAAGTATAATTATGCACACACATGCTCACACACACACACAAACTCACACACACATTATATATATATACATACATGTATACATGTGTTAAATGTATATATATGTATATATATGAGATGGAGTATATGATAGATGATGGTATATGATATATGATAATATATGATAATTGATATATGATATATGTTATATAATAGATGATAGATGGTAGATGATGATACATGATATGTGATATCTGATATATATATATATATGACCTAATGAAGCAATATATGATTGAGATTAATATTTGATATCTGATTGATATCTGATATGTGATGATTGATATATATGCCATAATGAAGCCAATCATTTTGTACTCTAAACTAAAATTAAAAGTTAAAATTTTTCATTGTATTGACAAACCTTTTTGAAATAGATTTATATAAAAAATTAGCAACAACTAAGAGCATGTTTTAGTGACATCATTAATGCTGCAGTCATTTCTTAAATATAAAATATGACAACAGAGAGCTTTGCTTGTTACTGCTCTAAGCTAAAATTTGTCTCATTTTTATTCAGTTTAAATCAGAAAACACAGTAGAGTAGACTTCAAAAATGTACAAAGTCTGATGTGAACAGGCCTATAGTCCCAGCATACATAACCCCAGGAGCCACAGGCAGGAATATCGCCTAAGAATTAGAAGTTATAGCTTGTGCTACACAACAATTTACAGGTAAGCCAGAACAACATTACAAACATCAACTTTAAAGGAAAAAGAAAATGAACAGAGCTATCTTTTCTATAGCACTGAAGCTATTTAAAGCCTACACTGCCTCACCGGCTGCATGTTCTGACTTCTGTGTTTCTGCTCAACATGAGTGAAGGTCATAATATATTAGAAAAGAGAGTAAGAAAAATAGATTTTGCATTTCGCACCTGTAACTATCAGAATTTTAAAATAGTAAGATTCCTTCATCCTTTACTAAAAATATTAAGATTTATTTAAAATATTAGACAGTTCAGTGGGTAAGGGCTCTTGCCATGTGCCCTATCTATGTCATACGTGGAACTCACATGGTGAAGGTAGACAACTGAATCCAGCTGGGTGTCCTCTGATCTCCACATATGTTCCAAGGCATATATGTCTACAGCCCATCCCCCAAAATAAATGTATAAATAAGTTAATAAATGTAAAACCTTCTGAAACATCTCAAATAAATGTGTATAGACACAGGTATTATATAAGTCTAATTATATATATATATGTCACATTAACTATATTTTGAGACAGTATTATGTGTTCAAATTGACAAATTACTCTGCAGGATGGATAAGAATTATAGTGACGAGGAGCCTTTCTAGCGTCTTAACTAACACTTATTTTTAATGTCAGCTATACTGAAATGTTGTAGAGCACAGAACACGTGATCTTCGGAGTTCATTATACCCCAATGATATGTAGCAAATGATCCACATATGAAGAACAGATTTTCAATGCTAGTTGCTCCCCTATCTACCACACTGAAGATTGCCTCTCTGGTGACATAGTGTTGCAATTGTTTAAATAAAGATTGTCCTAGAAATCTTACTACATGGAAAATATGAGTCAGATTTCACTTGGAGAAAACCCTGGAAGTGAAATGTAAAACATTCAGTTATTTTTGTAATATAAAAAAAAATAGTGTACTTTCCCTTAAAATGTGATGTCTGAAAGTAAATATATAGCTTTGAGTCTTATTATTGGTTTTGAGTGAGTTGCATGCTAAATTCTACTCTTGAAATTCACAAGCTGTGTACTTGGGCTAATACGTGACTGGCGTGAGAGTAGAAAAGAGCTCCGTTAGGTAACGCTCTGCCAGACAGTGTGTCAGAACACAGGTGCTAGATCATGAGTCACCACACAGGGGGGAATTCATAACTGTGTCCTCGAACCCCTAAGTCAAATACAGAAACTTTCAAAAGTCCACATTAGTCTTGACAACTTCACCTGAGCAACCTGTGCTGTACCTGTTCCAGATATGATGGCAGAGACACTGATAATGGACATAAAAATGCAGAGCAAGTCAGGGGTGCTCCCCTTGGAGTTCATGAAAGTTAAATGTGGTATAAATGTGGGGTAATGCCAACAGAAGAAATGGAGGACTACATACTCTTATGGGTTGCCATCATATAGTCTCAAATGGTCAAATTGTTATTTCTGTCAAGGGAGTTGGTGATCCCTACAGGAGTCAAATGTGGACTCTTGAATTAAGGTTAGTGGGTGCAGCTTTAGCTCTGTCACTGATCGCTGATATTAGTTGAGATATATGTCACTTTTCTTATCTCACTGCAACCATTTGAATAATAGAGAATGTTCCTAGACAGGATAATCTTTATAACATGTAAAAGCTTAGTATAGTGTCTTGTGAAAGTGACGTGCTCCATTATCCCTGCATACAGTTAAAGACTGATTAACAATAAAATGTTAGCCATGAACTGCAAGGTATATGCATAAGATATGAAAATAAGTGTGCTCATCGTTTGTTTATCATGCAAATATCCCCACAGAGTGTTGTGTTTTTTACAGGACTTACAGAGGCAGACAGACTTACAGATGCAGACATATTTCCAGGGGTCACTCCATCCTTATTTAAGTGTGGGTTTGCAAGTGGCAAGTGGATAAAAATAAAGAATTTTAATGTGTTCTTTATTGTATTGTATTGTTTTGACACAGAGTTTAACTGTTACTAGGCAGTCCATGATGTTTTCTTCCTGATTCTATAGAGGATAGATGCATATGCTAAACCTACTGCACTCAAGTAAGGTGGACAGAATTATACCTGAATCCACACAGGCATGCACAGGCCCTGTTATTCCTCAAAACACGCAATATATATTTAGTATTTAATTCCATGGTGTATTTTTGCTTATGCATGTGCATGTGTGTATGTGTATGTGTGTATTCATGTGGGATGGGTACATGTGGAGGATCTGTGAGTGCATATATGTGGAGTCTGGAGGACATCTTTGAGGGTCACTCCTCAGGTGACACTAAGGTCACTCCTGGGTTTTTTCTTAAGACAAATCTTTCACTGTCCTGGAGTTTACCAATGAGGCTAAGATGGCTGAACAGTAAGCCCCAGGATTTATATGTTTCTGTCTCCCCAGCACTGGGTTTAAACATATAGAACAACACAACTGACCTTTTGATATGGGTCCTGGGGGTCATAACTAGTCCTCCTTCCTGTGCTCTTGTCCAGCTCTTTATTGACAGGGATGCTCCCCGCATTCTCAGCATTCCAATGGGCATTTTGTATTTCGTTAGCTTCAGTACAATTGACATGTGCTTCATCTCGCAGAGACCACTCTTATGCATTAGGGTGCTCAGCTCCTTCCTCTCTCCTTGTGGATGTTATCTGCTCTTCTGTCGCCACTGGAGTTTCCCCTTCCTCTTCTTTATATACTTGAGTACGTTTTAATTTCCCTTTAACAACCACATCAGTTCCGAGGTCCTCTGTGGAGAGTCCTTCTATCCCCAGACCTTAAAATGCACTTCACTGACTTCAATATTAATGCTGTGCACAATGTACATTGTGTTCAGATTCACTCCCTCTTTAATGGGATCAATCTTTTTTTACAGTGGATAATATTGGCTAGTTCCCATTAAATCTCCAGGAATGTAGAATGAAAGCCATTCAAATCCATGTACCTAGGATGATGGGAGCATCATCCTAAAAATGAAATCCTTTTCTTTCCTTACTCAATCTATTTTATTTATAGATTACATTATTACTGCATTATATATTATTATATTGCAATATAAGATTAACATACTTCCAGCAATTTTTGGAATTAGTCTAGACTAATTTAGTACAGATTATTAGTATAGACAATCAGTATAGGCTTAATAATGCTGGTGAAAAAAAATGTAAGGACTCAAATAATCCTACTAGATCCCAATTTTCTAGTAAAATCACTGTCCATTACTGCCTTAAGAAAAACACAATATGTCATTTCACAAGAGAAACAAGCTATGTCAAAGATAAATTCACAGTAACATGCTAATTCTCCTGTCCTTCAGTACTCTGCCAGAGCATGTTCAAGGAGTAGGGTTTTCAGTTTATGGAGGGGACATGAAATGGAAGTAGAGAATCAACAGAGCATCCCATGATTTTGCCTGGTTTAGTCTTTGTAAATAATCCAGATGGAAGGGTCAGTACATCTGCGATGGAGGATTGTAATGTGAGCACAGAATGTTGTTCACTATTTCTGATACTTTTTGTCTCTCATATCACCTTACATATGTCAGTGATAAGAACAGGCCATTTCTAGCATCAAATGTTGGAAGATTTTACAATACTGTCAATATAACGCTGCTCGTCCCAGTTTGCCAACAATATGTTGAGATAGCTTTGTGAATAGGTATTTAATGGAAGAGGTGAGCATGACAATCGTCAGCACTGAAAGGGAAGTGAATGGCAAAGACTCCCATCTGCATATGAAGACACAATCTTTTCTTTTAGTGATGTTTCCCAACTCAAGGTAGTTTTCCTCCTTGTAGCGTATTTACTGATATGTCTTGACATATTTTATTACCATATCTGGAATGGAACATTGCTGATGGTTAAAGAGAGGGCACCAAGGATGCTGTTAAATGTCCTATCGTGTATGCAAAGGTGGGTGCTGTACCAGTGTGGCCAGATGACAGAATATACTGGATTCAAGTTTCTAACAGAGGCATAATATTTTGGTGATACATCAGCATTGAAGAATAGGTTTCTTGTTAATTTTGAGAAGAGAGGTTGCTAAATATTCTTCACAGTAAGATGCTGGGAAAAAAAAGAGTGCTTCAGGAGCTAGATGAATTTCCTGTTCTTACAAAAGGTTACAAAACATTCTCACCAACCTGTTGGATGCACATGAAGAGAGCTGCCATGCTCTCCATAAATATTCATCACTATGGAAACCTTCCCACATCCATGCACTTCTATAACCTTAAATGGCAAGCGCATCTTTTCTAAGTATAGTGAAAAAAGAAGCAAATAAAGTCCTGTATGGGCATCCTGTGGAACACTCATCCATTCTAGACCAGTGTGTATAGCCTGGCTGTCCAACATGATCATGAAGGAAACGAACAATTTTGGGGTTCAGGTCTCCAGCCTAGAAACTATCCATTCAGAGAGTATGGGATGGGGCCTTGATAGTACTTCCCCAGGAAATTCTAAGGTATAATAAAGGCCAAGAATCATTATTGAAAAAAGAGGCCCGCTCAAAGTCCTTATACATAAGAACCAAGTAGATAGGCCAATCACTTAATATGCTGAGATACAAAGTTCATAAAAGAGGTTCCATCAAGGTTAGCCTTGAGTGGTCTCAAGGATGCTCGACATTGTTGCTTCATAGTTCCCAAAAGGCAAAGGAGGGGGCCGCAATCCCCGCCTACCCTGTGCCTCTTTACACACTGAAGAAATGAAAACCGAATGGTTTCTTCCTGTTTTTGAAGGGCAGCACCGTTTTTTTTTTCTTTTTTTTTTTTTTTT
>NW_022196896.1:82537402-82539615 GCF_008632895.1 Mastomys coucha
TGACAAGAATAGAAGTAAAAGATACACACGGCAACAAGGAGTAAAATTTGAATCCATCCCTAAAAATTTCTACGAGAAGGGGAAATGGTGTAAACAAGCCATCTGTGTTGTGATGTGAAACACATTCCCTTGTGGTGGCCCTTGCGGGGTGCCTTGATTATGTTCAAAAATGGAGGGGAGCTTGCTGCGGGACCGAAGGCAGCAAGAATCCTGGTCGTTGCGTTTCCTAAATCTGCATAAAATCACTTCTGTGAGGAGATGAGACATTCAAAAGTCAGGCGATGGGTGAAATAGTATAAATCTAAGAATTAAATAAGACCCAGTATTGGCAAAGCATAGCTTTGATACTGCTCTATATAAACACGAAAATGAACTGTTATATTTAGAAGCGAACAGATTCCCATGCAGTTTGTCCTTTTTCTATCTATAGTGTGGCTTCTTCTTGCCGTGCACTGTACATTTGATGGCAGCATGTGGCTGTGGCAAATGTCCCCAGGAACTGATCCAAATCAGAAGTTCAATTTTCTTCAAGCTCTTAAAACTGCTCCAGGGGTGCAAAGTGATTTTTTTGTTTCCCCTAAATTCTCATTGTCTTTTAAAGCACTTGAAACACAGGTGATGGAATTGGGGTGGGGGAGGGGGGCACATGAAAAAAATCAGGTTTGCCCACTTAAACAAGCATCTCATATTGATTTTCTAGGGGAGACAAATTGTTAATGAATATTTTGAGAAGTCGTTTGTTCCATCTCCGTGAAATTCCTTCCTAGTTTTCCTCTTAAAATAAAGTATGTACTTTTCTATCTCTGACTTTTATGCTGCCCCTGGGTTTAGAGGTTACAGAGGGTTGGTATAAATGACACCATGTGGCTGTAGCAAATGTCCATAGCCAGGATGCCAAGGAAACTCATGGATCCTCTGTTCTGCCTTCAATTAATCAGAAGTAGTTGACTTTCATAAGTACTATAAGGATTAATTTTGATAGTGGAAAACTTGTGGGATATTTGTTAAAGTAATACTATTCAGCAGTGTAAAGGGCATATTCTAAACAAAATCTCAGAAGTCCATGTTACTTTAAATGAAAGAGATTAGAGTGGAGGAGATATTATATTTTCTATTTATACTAAGCAGAATTGTAGAGACAGGAGTGAGACCAGTGGCTGTCAGAGATGTGGGAAAAGGATGGCAAGAGAGAACGCTTAGGTATCTGGTGACTGTGGGTTAAGTTATACAGTTATCAGTTCACAGAACAATGCAGCTAATTGTGCAATCATGCATCAATACACTTATAGAAAAGGTTTAAAACAAATATAAATGTTAAAAAGTGATGCCATAGTGAGAGCGCCTGGCATGATTTCCATAAACATGATGGCTCCGGTCCCATAATTCCTAGCCTCCATTTTACAGCAACGTATTTTAAATGTAGTTTATATCTGAGTACAATTCCTGATCAGTTCTTTCCTTTTTCACCTCTGTCTCCTTTCTCACAAAGCTCCAACAGACTGTTTATATTCCTAAGTCTGACTATCTTACCCTCTGAATTTGGGGTAGTACCTCTTCTTTCTACCTTTGCTTTCTGGTGGCATGTGGATATTTGGTTCACAGAATTTCTGTTCTGTTGCAATGATCTATTATTTCTGAGCAAATACCTCTGGCTCCTCACCACAATGATGAAATATAAATTTATTCCCAATAATGTGAATTTGTTCTTCACTCACCTTCCTTTTTTTTCTGGCTATTTTTGTCAGTTTTTTCCTTAAAAATTAGATGTAATCTGTGAGGATTTAATGAAGAAATTATGGCCATATTTTTATATAGATTAATTTGAGGGCAATTAACATTTTGATAATAGTCATCCCAGTAAAAGTTTTGTGCCTGCATTTATTTATGTCATAGGTTGTATTCCTCAGAGGAATTATGTAGTTATTTCCATGTTGATTCTGCTCACTGTTTAACAAATTAGTCTATCTGTTTTTCTATTCTATTCCTAAAGTTATCAAGATTGTACAAGGATGCAAAAGTCATGAGAATCTGAACAGATTTAAAGTAGATCAAACACTGTGAAATTCAGTCATTTTTTCACAAATATTACATTATAATATTAAGTCATTTGATTATTTTAGACCCAAACCATCAGAAACTATGTCAATTGTATAGAGAAACCAAATATTGTAACAGAGAGAGAGAAAGAGAGAAAGAGAGAGAGAGAGAGAGAG
>NW_022196896.1:82539625-82549539 GCF_008632895.1 Mastomys coucha
AAGAAGAAGAAGAAGAAGAAGAAGAAGAAGAAGAAGGTCTGGAGTTTGCTAGGATCATCCTCAAATATACTTCATGATAGGTGAGCCTGAGGTGCTTCACCCAGGCAGTAGTAAACGAAGGCAGCACAAAGACTGATGATACTACAAGCATCCAAAAAGATTGATCAGACTCTTAGTGAACCAGAGTTTCTCAGAACATGAAAGAAAATGCAAAGTGCTCTGTTTTTTTTTTTTGACCTGTTCATGCTTATTCAAAAAAATGTGCTTTTATAATTATATCAGAAAAATACTTCTTATAAAAATCTTGACATTTGATCTTTCTTATTCTATAAATTAGCTCATATGTCCACATTCATTTTGTTAGATAAAAATAAGAAAGTTTCAAAGATTATTTTTATTTTTAGGTAAATTCCCAATGTTCCCTCCCACCCCCACCCCATGGATTTTTAAAAGATATTCATGTGGAAATATAGTCTCTGTTTTAAAGAAATTTACTTCCAGGGAGCAGCTCCTAGATTTCCTGAGAAAACAAAGACTCTCTTGTTACTCAATAATTTTCTATCGAACAGTCTATTCTAACTGAAGTGAATCCACCCTTCTCTCAGGGTTCTAACCCTCCCTTCTCTCAGGGTTCTAACCCGCCCTCATGGTATACAATAGTTGCTACTAGAATAGGCTTCCCAAGTTATCTTACTGGCTGTTCCATGCATTACTGCTGAAATATGGAAGCAGCGTTTAGAAAAAATCTTTGGAAACATTTGCTACAATTTTACATTGAAAAGTTTTACATAAAAGTTTTACATCTGTATCCCTCTGACGTAGGTGCTTAGGTGCCAACCACGTCAGCTCATGCATGCCCTCAGAACTACACCAGTATTGTCAGCTGAGTAGCCAAAGCCTTTTTTACTAGGTGGGAAGCAAAGCATTTTTATTTTATGGAAGAATTTGAAGTGATTCTTCCCTAACACTTCCTGAGGTTGAAACCTTGTTAATAGTAGTTCCTTGACAGATAAAATTTTCATTGTGCTCACATGAACATGGGATGTGTGAAGTGTATAATTGTATATGCATATTCTAATTCATCTAAACACATTATAAGGTTTTCCTTTCAGACCATTTTTCACATCTGTATGTAGGCTTGTGTTGGCTACCTGATCAATTTGAATGATTTCTTGATATGATCAACTTCCATGTTGATCTTTCTCCCTTATCTTTATTTCTTAGCCTATTGGCATTCGCCTTCTATATTTCTCCCTGCAGAAAATATGAGCATTATAGTTTTCAACTATTTATGTTTTTTGTTTAATTTTTTGTTACATTGTCTTCATAGATTAAATAACAGATTTAGATTTCAGATTAAATATGAATTTATAATATGGTTTCTGCTAATCACTTATCTATTATCTTCCAGGCCAAATCCATTTGTTTATTTGTTTGTTTCTTTGTTTTTCCATTCAAAATCTGTTTGTTTTAATTTGTTTAATTTGTGTTCCATGGAAGGTGGTGGAAATAACACAGCTTTACCCATGGTAATAAGTGTGTCTTGTTTTTATCTCCTTATTGGGATTTTTTTCTTTTGTGAAATAACCCACCATTTCTTAAAACTAAATGGGTACTCTCAAAGCATGATACAGTGTACACATAGATGTCTATTCACTCTCAGTGCAGTGTGTACACAAGTCTCTATCCACTGACATTGTAGTGTGCACACAGGTGTCTATTTACTCTCATTGCAGTCTGCACACAGGTGTCTTCATCCTCAATGCAGTGTGTCCATAGGTATCTATTCAGTTTCTCTTGTCTTGTATAAAGGGGGAGTCCTCTGTCCGGGAGGACATAGAGGACAGGGCACTTCTATGATAGTATTCATTTCCCTGCTTTCTCCTATACTCTGACTTGGCTGGCCTTAACTGTTTCTACTTTCTCTTTTTGTCACACAGTCCTTTAGCCTATATGTGGATCTGGTCCAGCTTAGCTGTCTCTCCAGAGCCTTGGAATTCTATCCTCTGCCAGCTATTAGCCATTTTCACTTAAAGAGTTCACAGATCAAATTCAATATGTCATAAATGCAACTCATCCCTCATAAGTGCAGGACACTGCAAAGCAAGATAGTAATGCAGAAATAACTTACATTTTTTTATTAAATCAAGTATCAGATAAGCTGTCTACTACAGAAAAATGAGGGAAACTTATAAACCTGGGAGTAGTGAGTAAATTTTCCTGTTCAAATTTTCATTTGTTCTCAGAGACTTGTCAAAGTAAGTAAACTGTAATTTTGTACAGAAAACAAAATCCTTCTGCAATTTGAATAGTTCTAATGACCCACATAGATGACCTCTCTTACATCTCCAGACAAGAACAGTTTTCAAAATAACAACCAAATACTTTTTTTAAAAAAACCTTTAACCCTAAAATATTAATTACTGCTAGAATTTAATTTTCTTTCTATTTTTTAAACAAAGTATATAATTATATTCTTAATCCAGAGAAAGGCAGGAAATTGTATTTTATAAACAAAATCATCCTGAATATTTTACAATTTTATCTTCCTCTAAATTATTTATGATGTAATATGCAGAATAAGATGTGTATAAATGAAGTTTGACTAAATATTCACAGTTTGGGAATATCTGGGTTCATTTGACAATGCTTTTCAAAAATTTTAAGCATAAAAATACTTTACATTACAGTTAAAGGGCAGTGGTGTCCAGAGGCCATTGCTGAAGCTTGCGCTGTGATGGTTAATCCTATGGGTCTTATCCATACATAATATACATGCATATATAAGTATCAGGATATATCTGGTTAGGAAACTAGGCAAAGTAGTGGAGGAAAGAACCATGTTATACTAGCATTTTAAAAAGTAAATAACCTCAGGTTTGTCAAATTGTTGGCTTTCACTTAGGAACACACAGCATACACTATTCAGAGTAGAAGGTAAGATCCAGGCAAAAGATAAGCAGAAGTTACATCTGGATCCATCAACTGTACTTGGCCTTCAGTTGTGATGCATATAAAAGGCCTCGGAATTAAAAGTTGGAAATGCTCACTAACATTTTAAAACAATAACTTGTACCATAGGCTAGACTCTTGTCTTTCTGAATTGTATATGTTGAAATCCCAACCTCCAGTCTTAGCATGTATCCTTATTTGGAGATAGGATGCTTACAGATGTGTTGAGTTCATAATGGAGTAAGATGTGCCCCAAATCTAACCTGACTGGCTTCCTTATAAAAAGGAGAAATTTAGACACGAGCTTGCATAAAGGGACAGTAGCATGTGGAGATGAAGACAAAGACTAGAGGAAAGGGGACTGGTTTTTTGTAGAAGCTAATGATGCAGAAGGTTGCTACCAATCCTCCTGAATCCAACTACAAAGCATTGGAACATTCTTCTCCACAGTCCTCTGTTGATATCTCAATCTTGGACGCACTGGTTTCTAAACTGAAAGAATCAATTTCTGTCATTGAAGCCACTCAGATAAATCACTAAGTCATGCAGCCTTAGAAAACAAGTACATCCTGCACAGGGAAGTGCTGGATTTTCCACATCTATGAGTGATACCGGGCTGATTAGCTAGGAAACAGTTGTGGCTACTCCTTTCCTGGGAAGAGCTCCAGTCTGTCTATTACATTGCCTATGTGATGGTCAATCTTCACTAAAAATTTTGTTGTATTAAGAGTTGCCTAGATACTAAATAAGCCTACTTCTGTGGGTGTCAGTGAAAGATTATCTGTGGAGAATGAATAAGAGGAGGAAGAACCACCTTGAATGTGGGCAGCATCGCCTAGTGAGGATGCAGCTAGATACAATTCAAAGAGGATAGGATGAAGTCAACTATATTAAATGTGCTTCCTCTCTGCCCAGAGAGAAGTTCATCTATTCCATCACATGATCCCTGCCATACCATCCTGGAACTATGAGCCCAGATAAAATTTTTCCCAAGGTACCTTATATCAGGTATGTGCTAGAGCAGTAGAAATCTAACACAACATCTTTCATACCTGATAACACCAAAGAAAAACAGGTCAGGAACTTTTGCCCGGTGTGTAAGGTTTGTATACACTGGAATAATGTACATTTTTATGATCTTCAAAAGTAAACAGAGATATCAGTATTTAATTGAAAAATAGGGGGTGCTTTAAAGGTTACCCAGAGCATTTCCAATCACCTTTGACTTTCAAGATGTTTTACAAAGAGGGGAGGGAGGAATCATCAAACTAGAAACAATTACAGACAGCTGCAATTACACTTGTGGAGACATGGGCTCTGAAGGCTGCTTAGGTAAAGAGTGAGACAGGAGGTGTCTCATGTTGCTGAAGAGAACTGTTAGATACAAGAAAAGAGCTAGAAAAAAGTCCAGACAAGAAGAAAGACAGGATTAAAGACAAACACACATTGCCTAGGCAGATATTCTCTGCTCAAGTTCCACTTTGAACAAGCATAAGCCATGAAGTAGAAAGAAATTACATCCCCAGACTCCCAGAAATGTTGATCACAAAACCAGTTAAATACCCCTTGAGGATTAGTTGAGGATGAGAGAGTATCCAAAAGGCTGAAAATGGATAAAACAACTATACTTACCAAAGAAACACCCATGGGAAATCTTTAGGTATGCCAGACCAATGTTTCTGACAGAAATTTAAATAGATAGTCATGTAAATATATTTGATATACTAAAGAGAAAAGAGTATTAATCAGAGTTTGGATCTGGTTTAGAAATAAGAACAGATGTAGTGAGAAGACAAGCCACTCCTTCTTATCCTGGAGACCTCTTAATTTTCCTAGCCCTATTGGTCTTCAGGTTGCTGTTAAGTGCACCTAGGATGCTCTTACGTAATGGTCTCTGGGAAACTGCTCCCACATTCTGGAAAATTCTTCTTAAAATAATCTTTGTACTCTCTGTCTTAAATGTTTCAATCCAGTACCTCCTCTTCCTGGAGGCCTTCCCTGAAGACCTTGTGTAATGTTACAACCTATTCCCCATTACCTTCATGACCTGTTCTAACTTATTTTAGTTCATAGTGGGATTGTTTCTTTAATAGAATTACAGGCACTGAGCCATGAGTGCCACTTCTCTAGAGGCCTTTAAAATGCTGATTTGATTAATCCTAGCAACACTGGGGTGCTTGAAGACAGAGTCCTTGAAGACAGTAGTTTATTTTGCTTTATTTTACCCTAGCCATGTACTATGTTGTACAATGGTATATAGAACAACAATTTGTTAAATGAATATGATATCATGCTAGAAGAGCCTGGATATCAGATTATTTTCTTTACAGAAAGGTACCTTCCTTGTTGAAGATGGGGATACATGATTATTAATCTTTGACTCTAGTACTTGGAAAAGTGCCTGGCTTATATATTGAGAAAACAGAAGGGAGAAAAGAGCTGGCAACAGAATTTGGAAATACAAGATGCGTGTTGGAACAGGAAATAAAATACCTCAATGTCCCAGAACCACTGATAAGAGAAGTATGTCCCAATGATAGAGTACCCCTCTATGAGCAAAAAATATAGAGACTGCCAGTGACCTTCACAGTCTATGACTCAGCTTCTGAGCCAGGAGTAATACTGTCACCAAATAAAACAGAGGGCTAAATACAAAATATGCATCAAGTATTCCCCATATTCAGGCACACTGATAAGCGCTAAAAGGCCATTAAGGAAGGATGGGAACCATCTCCTCAATGAAAAGACGAATAATGTGCCCAAGAAGGACCTGGTATTCGAAATGCCTTCAAGCACAAGTAGAAAAACAATTGCAATATAGAGTGCACAACAATGTGACAGAAAGCACCAAGCTCCCTATGACTGCTGGGGGAAGGGCAAATGCTTGCAGTGAGAACTGGGATCACAGGAGGCTAGCAAAATACAATTCTTGGGAGCTCTGCTGTTCCTAACACAAATGTGTGTATTCATGATCACAATCAACAAAAGACAGGGTTACTAGAATAAATGAGTGTAAGGAGAATATTAATACAAATCAGCATCTGACTTCAACACACCCCTACCTAGTGCTGTTAGCATTTGAAAGAAAAACATTCAGATTCCTATTCTATCGGGGAATATTAACATAATGTGGTTTTGAAAATTTTAAAAAGACCTCATAATTAATTTAATCACCATTTTGCATAGCGTTCCCACTTGTGATCTGCATTTTTGCTTTAAGACTCTTACGATATAGCTGTCATTCTGATCTAATGAAATGCCTCTAACTGAGGAAGAGAGGAAATTTTCAAATGTTGAGGCTATGCAGAAATGAAGAATGAAACATGTGTCTGTCACTGCAATTTCACCATGGTAGACTAATTGCAGAGGCCTGTGGGTATGGATTGAAGCTGTTGAGCAGGCAGCCCTTTACTGCCATCGCTTTCAGGGCGATTTGCATAGCATGGCTCATAGTGTTTTATGATTTTTCTTTTAAAAATAATTCTACTTGTTAGTCGCTAAATCTGTTTAACCCTTCCAGTGCTGCCTAGCATGTGGGGCATGTTGAAGAATGAATACATTTGTCTCTTAGCTGACGAGTTTAGAGCAGGGTCTCTAGTAGCTGCACACTTCAGGGTCCCTTTATCTCTTGAAATTGCTGCTATAGACTGGATTCCCTAGGAAGCAAAGAGTATTGATAAATGTGTCAAGTTGATTGGGTGAAAGGATGCCCAGATAGCTGGCAAAACACCAACCAACCAAACAAACAAACGAACAAACAAAAACATAATTTATGGGTCTCGTTGTGAAGTTGTTTGTTTGCACAAGGGATTAGCTTTGAAATATGTAGGAAAAGATCTGGTAGACCAAGTCCATGGCATGGAAAATCTGACTATAAGGGAAGAGTCAAGCAAAGGATGAACTCCTCTTTGATCTGAAGCCATCTCTTGTCCTTTGCACCAGTGTTCTCGGAACATGTGTCTTCAGATGCAGCCTGGGCTTGTCCTATTGACGGTCTTCATTCACGTGCCTCCATGCTTAAGCTGTATCTCTGTCCCTACCATCTCTCTGCTTGCAGTTCACAGAAGGCAGACTGTGGCACTTCTCAGCCTTTGCATGAGTCACCTATGAATATATCTCTTCTATTTGCCTACATAAATGTTATGAATTCTGTGCCTCTGGCAGACACTAATACACAGATCCAAGGACAGATAGGTATTCTGGAAATCGATGGAATATTCACAGGGATGAGACGTATATATATATATATATATATATATAGAAAAGAGGAAAGAAAAGCTAGAACCAAAGAGAACCTGGACTACAAAGAGTCAAAATGAAGGCCTGAGAGTGGCAGGGTGTGTCCGACACAATGCAAGCTGAAGTGGAGGGCTTAGCCTTGATAATCATACCCTGCTAGCTCATTGGACAGGAGACAGCCTAGCAGGTGTGCAGGACCTTGTGTGGTGCACTTATCTGAGCAACTTCAGAAAGTAGCTAAAAGCTGAAGACTGCCTATGAGGGATAATCCCAGCAACTGAGAACACAGGTCCTTTAATCCTGAAGATGACATAGGTATGTCATTTTAAGTGTCCATTCTTGTCACACTTCCTGTAGTGGCAGAAGCCCAGTGAAACACTAAACAAGCACTGTAGTCTATGTGATTATCGTGAAAAGATGTTAGTAGACTGTTCTTCAAGAGTTTGTATCCCTGTTTAATAATTTAATGCATCATTACTCATCAGAGTAAGTTCTCTAACTATAAGCAACTTAAAGAGGGACTTAGGAATTCCCTTCTTCTTCTTAAACCTCAAAGCCAGCTCAGCTGACCATGCTACTGCAAGCTTATATAAAAGGATGTTGATTTTTTTCTATTTCATTAAAATTTGGTCTTGAATTTTAGTGTTTGTGTAATAATTTTTGCTCGAGCAGACTAATATATTGCAAGAGGCTTGCCACTGGTGAGATGTTAATGTGTATTTCTTTATATTCTACTGAAGGAAAGTTTGTATATGTGCCTCTCTGCAATCCTTTAAGTTCGTCTTTGTAAGTCCATGCATTTATGCTTTTAGGATGTCTCTGAAGAATACAGTGGAAGACTAGTTTGAAAATGTCACTCCTGACATGGAGGCACTAAATTCTACTCTGGTGTGATGCACAAAAAGCATGTGCTTGCCTCATGGAATATTGGCACGTAGGTCAAGGGGAAACATCTAAAACGACACAGTGGATGGCATAGAATGCAGCTCAGATTTAAACACAAACAAGAGGGTAATATGGCCTGGCACTGCCTGGCTAATGCAGCAGTGTATCTGAAGGTTATGTTTTATGTTTATTAGTTCCATCCAGATGGTGTTTTATGTCCTTAATAACTTTGTCCCTGACTAAGCCATGGACCTACCATTTGACAAGCCCAGTAGGAAGTGTCTATCAGCAAAAACAAAAGTAATTTCATAATCAAAAACATCACTTGGAACATTTAGACAACATTGTGAAAGGGGCTGGTTTCTTTCATGTCAATGCATGTGGTTGTTGACAAATGAAGACAGCCTTTCCAAACTGAATCTAAATTCATTGAGCTCTGGGGATGCCATTAAAATGAATACAATTCACTACTAATATTTATATAAATAATAATCCCATTGTAAAAAATCGATTTACTTTTAGATGACTGCAAAACTAGTGGACAACATATTATTCCAGAGTTACAAACTGGAAAAATGGATGGTGTGAAGCATGAGTTCACCATAGATTTGCTTCTGGACCTAGGTTCCTTTAGTTTTCTCAGCTCAGAAGTCTAGACCAGTCTCCTTGCCAAGTTAGTTTAAAGCCTTCCTTTTGCAGTGTGGGAAGTAGATTTCTCGTGTTGTCTAAATTCTGCTACCAAATTCCAACCCCCTTGAAGGCAGCTCCTATGGTTTGTTTAAATTGTTACTTTGTCAAAGCACATACTTTAGATACTGAATATAAGCCTAAAGTTTCTATTGAAATAAAAAGTATTTTTGAATAAAATGTTTATTTATAACTCTTCAATACAAACTAACCAAACTTTTAACCTATAAAGGAAGGCACAACACTATTCTGCATTTGATTTGTTATAGGTGTCCACATAGACAAAGATTCTTGTCTGCAATTCATTTAGATAAGAAAATTATGGAATACTGTGATTAAAAATCTTTATTCATTATTTTTACTTAATTTTTTGATCATCTTATGAATGAATTCTGCACTTAAATAACTTATACTCCCCCTCTTCCTCATCTAGCTCTTTCCATGACACCCACTATGTCAAATTTGTGACTATATCTTCTTTATCATATATACATATGTGAATATATGTATATGTGTGTATACACATAAACTATTGTGTCTATTTAGTATTATATCAAAATTAGGGAAATGTTCTATTAATGTGTATTTCATTTTAGTGACTTTAAAATATCCAGGGTAATTAATGACATATCTTTTGACTTTCAAATACTATATTTTCCTTCTTCATTCATTCTCTTCTTCCTTTATCATTTATTCTTCTCTTTTATTCTTTCTTTTTCTATTTGTCTCCTCTTTCCCTTATATTTTTCTCCCCTAATTTCTTCCTTGTTGTGTGTAGCTTTTCTTAGCCTGCCTAACCTCTGGGAATGTACCAGCCCCTGCCAAGAGAATATTGGATCTGTGGATGAAAACACAGACACACAAAATTGTTCAATTTCAACTTGCCTTTTTGGCACAATTATTGGGTGCTATGTATATCCCACCTGTGAAAGGATGCCCTAATCAACACTCTTAGTTTCCTAACTCTCCACCTGCCCTCAACTTTAGGTGCTCAGTTACATCTAGTCCCAACTAAACACTCCCAACTGCCCACCTGTAGGAGCACTCCATCTGAGATTTCACATGGTTGGTCACCTTTTCTTCCTCAGAAGCATGCTGAACTTTTTCTCCTCTCCTCTCCTCTCCTCTCCTCTCCTCTCCTCTCCTCTCCT
>NW_022196896.1:82549593-82550076 GCF_008632895.1 Mastomys coucha
CCCTCCCCTCCTCTCCTCTCCTCTCCTCTCCTCTCCTCTTCACTCTTCTCCTTGTGTCTGTCAGTTTGCTTGCTGGGACCTAGAGCTCCTGTCTATTCCTTCTGCCCAGCAATTGGTCCATGGCTTCTTTACTGATAGATCAACTACCAATTGGGCAACAGGATCTTAGCATTAGAACCACCTCTACAGTGGTTCATCATTGCTTTGTTTAGCATAGCTTCTGCTGAGAATCTAGATTCCATGCAAACATGATTGATGCTTAAGAAAATTGTGAGTGTGACTTGATTTTTGTGCTGTACTCTAATTATAAAATACTGCCTTTGAAATTACTTTATAGTTATATATATGTATATATACATATATAACTATACTTATACATATATAAATATATATATTGGATTATTTTGCCTGGAACACATGATACAAAACCAAAAACAATTTTATATGATGAAGTAGTCTCCTTAGAATATATATATATATATA
>NW_022196896.1:82550086-82554202 GCF_008632895.1 Mastomys coucha
ATATATATATATATGCATTCACACATCCAATCGGTCAAAACTAATCATGATGCATTTCATAGGATGAGTTCCAGCTAGAGATAGCTCAATTCTTAAACAACAGAATTTCAAAGTTGGCCCTGAGTGCTGTCCTCACAATCGACCATCCTAAGTGAGGTAACCCAGTCACAAAGAACACACATGGTATGCACTCTATGATAAGTGGATATTATCCCAAAAGCTCAGAATACCCAATATACAATTCATAGACCATATGAAGCTCAAGAAGAAGGAAGACCAAAGTGTGGATGCTTTGGTCCTACTTAGAAGAGGGAACAAAATAATCACAGTAGGTAGAAGGAGGGAGGGACTTGTGAGGGAAAAAAGGGGGAGGGGAAAATGGGGGGCAGAATCAGGTATGGGAGAAGACAGAGATGATATACAGAGGGTCAGGAATCAGAACAGAGGTGTGTAGCAATGGGGGATGAGGAACTAAGGGTAGCCACCAGCAAGTCCCAGATACCAGGAAAGGAAGAGGCTCCCAGGACCCAACAGGGATGAGATTAGCTGAAATGACCAACAAAAGAGCGGGAGAACTTGTAGAGACAATATCCAAAGGTTAGTCAAGGCCCTAGGTTAGGGGATGGGGCTACCCATTTATCTCCAATTTTTTAGCCCAGAATTGTTTCCATCTAAAGGAAATATGGGGACAAAGTGTGGAACAGAGACTGAAGGAAAGTCCATCTAGAGACTGCCCAACCTGAGGATCCATCTCATATATAGACCCCAAACCCAGACACTACTGTGAATGTCAAGAAGTGCTTGCTGACAGGAGCTGATATAGTTGTCTCCTGAGAGGTTCTGCTAGAGCTTGGCAAATACAGATGCAGATGCTCACAGCTAGCCATTTGACTGAGCACAGGGACCCCAGTGGAGGAGGAAGGGAAAGGACTGAAGGAGCTAAAGGGGTTTGCAATCACATAGGAAGAACAACAATATCAACCAACCAGACGCCTTCCACCCAGAGCTCCCTGGGTTTAAACCACCAACCAAAGAGTGCACATGGAGGGACCCAAGGCTCCAGCCATATGTATAGTGCTGGGAAGGCAAAGAAATAGGGTTCCATGACTCTCATTAAACTGATGAGTTCTGGAGAGTATATAAGTATACAAGATCCTATCACAAAGAGAGCACACATGTGTGCCAGCATACACACATCTACACATGCAGAAATACACTTTTGTTTTGTTTTGTTTTTAGTGTAAGAAGTCTATTTCCTTGCCTAACTCAAAAAAAAAAAAAAAAAAAAAAAAAAAAAAAAAAAAAAAAAAAAAAAAAAAAAACAAAAGACAAAAAAACAAAAACCAAAAAAACCTTGTAGCTTTCTCTTTCCTTCCTTCTCCATCTCCCTACTGCAGGCAGTTGCCAAGATTTATAATTTGCCCACCTGTTTTTTTATTGTTTGTTTGTTTTGTTTGTTTGTTTTTAACTCTGATAAAATTGTCTTTTGGCTTCCTTCTGATTCCATCTCTAAATCTTTTCCTTAAGAAACTGGGAATTCTGAGAGAAGAGTCCTGATTAAATGGTAACAATAGCCAATGCCAATTTTCAATTAAACAATTTTGTCTGTTTTTTGTATTTGGGGTAACAGAGGGGTTCAAGAAATCTAACAAAAACCCAGATAGCAAGCATTAGTGTTATATTTTGTTCAGGAATTAGACTTATGCTCGCCCACGTCCTGAGAACCTGAGTGAAACATAATTTGAAGATAACAGATTTATTTGTTTGACAAAGGAACTTTCAAGTGAAAAGAGCATTCAGCCAGGTGCTAAAAGAAGCAGCTGCAACTGTTATCAAAGATTATTGCCACTGAAGAGAAATCTCTTTCTTAAGAAACACTGGGGCAATAAGACAGATAGGGTAAAACTCAGTCCTTGAAGGTTCTGTCTTGCGAAAACTTCAGACTTCTCATTTAAGGGAAGAAATTCTAAGATTAGGAGTCCCCTAATTGTCAAAACCAGTTGCCCAGGAGCCTGCTTTTCCAGGTTCAGTATAGAGAGAAGCAGACTTATTTGTGGCTCAAGGTATCTGGCTCTACCACATGTTGGCAAGAGAACCTGGGAGCATCCTCTTCAGGCCACTGGCTTTGGAGGCATGAAAGATGAGAGGTTGGGGGAGGGGGCTTAAGTCTTTCTCTGTGGCTTCAGAACACAGCTGAGGTCAGGCTGGGGCCACTGTATGAAACTGTCAAGGAGATCCCTGGATACTAAAGATATTACAACTGGGCAGTGTGTCTCTAGGGGAACTATAAGCATTAGAGTAGAGTCAACCTGGAGGAGAAGCTAGATGGTAAGCTGAACGGCTGACTATCAAAGACCTCTACAACCCAGCCGATTGCATTACAGGCTTCGGATGCTAGGCTAGGAGCTACATTATTCGGTGTTTTCCATGCTAAGTTTTGGTCTAATCGGTTTTTTTTCCTTCCCCAAGTCTTCCTGTTTAAACTAGGAATGTTTACGTTGTCCCATTGTATGTTGGAAGTATGTAACTTGCTCTTTATTTATGGAGCTTGCTGTTAAAACATTGCTTCCAGTCTCAGGTGAATGTTGAATTATGGCATGAACATGAGGTTTTTGAGACAAGAAATGCAGGTTATGCCTAAAGAGTGACTAACAGTGGAGCTGTGATAGTCAAGTTTACTTTTACAACGTGATCACAGCCTGACTCACCTGTGGGATGACGTCCTGAGCATGCCCTGAGGGATTATCTCAACTAGGTTAATTCAGGGAGGAATATCCATCCACCACAGGATCATCTTCCCTTGACTGGGATACTGAGCTGTATGTAAAGAGAAAGTTAACTGAGCATGAGCAATCACTGCGCTCTGCTCCTTAACTCTGTACACAATGTGACAGGCTACTTCAAATGCCAGCTGCCTTGACTTTCCTACTTGGGATGAGCTATACCCTAAAGCTGGGAGCCAGAGTAAACTCTTCCTCATTTCAAAGAGAAAAAGAGCAAACTCATACATTAAAAATATATAGGAGATGAGTTATGCATGAAGAAGCTCAGAATTGTTTGATGTTTGAGAAGAACCCTGTTGACAGTGGACGATGCTCTCTCTGCCCTATAGAATTCTCTGTGCCAAAGAAAACTCAGCCTCAAAGATACCTATTACACTGCCCCAGTCACCTATGAATAATGGAATATGGCAAGTCATCTAATGTCTAAATTCTTGTATTAATCTATTGAAGCCAAAACCCCTTTTGACTCAAGCTGGCCTTAATGCTCATTTTCTCCAGTGACAATTTGAGAAAAATCAGTTCTTAGAAAGAGGTCCTTTTTTACAAAGGAAAACAAAATATAAAGAGACAGCCATACTTTTCTGTCCCCGAGAAAAAGATCTGAGTCTTGGCTCCATGAAGACATAAATGGATTTGAGAACATATTTTTGTAGAAATAGATCTGAATTCTAAACACCTATTCCAGGCAAATAAACTTTGCACATCATTAGAAAGAGGAGTTGGAAATAGAACAACAAATCACTCCAGGCAAGAAGACAGAAAGACATCTTCTTTTTGAATGAACCAACATAGGAACGAATGAAATAAATGTGGAACCTTTGACCAAGTTCTGCGGAGCATGTGCCATCCTGAGGCTCCTTTAAGGCAGATCTCTGAAAGCTGCTCTCAGAGGGCACCTTGGTTCAAAGTCCTATCTCTTGAGGAAATCAAGTCCATTTCTTTATGCCTGTGGCTCTGGACATGAGCTGAGCTGATGAGTCATGATATTGTTATTTAGTTATTATTTATTAGTTATTTTGTTATGACTTAGTCACTTTGCTTTCTTTTTATTCTAATACAAACACTATAAAAGCTATTTTCCCTGGAACTAATTCTTGGTATGATCCTCTTCCCAAACACTATACTCTTGGTTTCTAGAAAAATCTTTTCTCAGATAAAATGAAGACCAATCCATTTTTCCCTAGATTATTTCAGAATTATATTGAAAAAAAAGATCATATCTTCTAATTATATATTTTTTCTGTTAGAATAGAATATGCTCAGCATGTTCAGTGAATTAAAGCTAATTTAAGCTTCATTTTTTTCTTTTTTTTTTTTAGATATTTTCTTTATT
>NW_022196896.1:82554938-82576801 GCF_008632895.1 Mastomys coucha
TATTCTCCAGATCCATCCATTTCCCTAAGAATTTCATAAATTTATTGTTTTTAATAGCTGAGTAAATTAAGCTTTATTTCAAATACAAAATACATGAAGAAAAACTTGATGAAAGCATCGCCAACTGAACTTAGAGTGTATGGTATCTGGCTAAACATATGGTTTTTCTTAGGTACTTACAAAGAGCTACCATTGGAATGACAATCAACACTCACAATAAACACTGTTTTTCTTGAAGGGCTGCTATGCAGTGAAGATATTACAATGCTTGTAGCGTTTCTGCTTATAACTAAAATAAGGAACAAAGACTCTTACCCTTTGTTTATGCTCATATCGTGACACATGGCATGCTTTTGTGTAAAGCATTTATAGCTTCTGGTTAAAAAGGACCCAAGGAGCTGAAGGGCTTGCAGTCCCTTAGGATGAACAACAATATGAACTAACTAGTACCCTCAGAGCTCCCAGGGACTAAACCACCAACCAAAGAGTACATATGGTGGGACTAATGGCCCCAGCAGGATGTGTATAGTAGAGGATGGCCAAGTCAGTCATCAATGAGAGGAGAGGCCCTTGGCCCTGGGAAGGTTCTATGTCCCAGTGTAGGGGAATGCCAGGGCCAGGAAGTAGGAGAGGGTGGGGTAGTGAGCAGGGGGAGAAGGAAGGGAACAAGAGTTTGTTTTTATTTTTCTTTTCTTTTCTTTTCTTTTCTTTTTTCCTTTTTTTTGGAGGGGAACCTGGGAAAGGAGATATTGTATGACATGTAAATAAAGAAAACATCTAATAAAAAAAGTTCCACAGGGCATGAAATACACACACCTTGCAGCTTTGATATTAAATATTAAATGGAAACATTATTCTTAGAGACAAAGGACATGGCTCAGTGGTACAGTGCTGGCTTAGCATGCACAAGGCTCTGGGTTCAGTTCCTAATACAACACATTAGAAAAGTCAGTATCACAAATTCATCAACTTGGTTCATGACAACCCAGGATTTCTCATTTTATGAAACTAAGAGTATGAAATCATAGGCTTAAAAGGTATAAATATATTATTTACTTATACCATATAAAAGCTATATATCTATGATATAATATAAAATTTACTAGAACAGTGCATGTGAAGTGCTATATAAAATAAAATATTTGATGTTCAAGGTTTGACATATCATGTAATATTCATCATAATACATTTGGAATATTTAGAAATGTACACTAGTGGAACCAACCCTCAACAGCAGCCCAGCTTTGCAGTGGTGACATAAAATACTGCACAATAAAGTCTTAAGTAGAAAATGCTATTAAATTATACCTTTTATTGAAGAAGTAAGAAGTGACCAACTGACTTCAAAAGACCTTATCATTTAGAAATATCAGCGTCTCTCTGTATTGCACTATGTATCTATGGTAGATGAAACTCAAATAATATTAAAGAATATATAAACTTTTGTGTTGTTTACTTCCTAAAACATTAATGGCCTGGAATTAATATCATTTCCACACCAGTTTTCCAAATATTCTAAAGCAATTTTCTCTCCCTAGAAATATTTCCTTAAGTTTTAGAGAGAACTCCAAGTCACAATGACAGCAATCGACACAGTTCAAGTATCAGGTACGTAATACAAAAAGAGCACAGCATTTGGATGTGTTTTCTAGAGGGGGTAAGTGTTCCCTGTCCCTGGATATATCTATCATATCACCACATCTAGAAAAGAACTAGATAGGAATTAGCTAAACAACTTCACTGCACCCAAACCATTTGCTCTGAGTCATAGAATAACAGACCAAAAAAAAAAAAAAAAAAAAAAAAGTATCCTTGAATCGGTTGAACCAGAACAACATACTTAGAAGCTGGTTGGTGACATAAAAGTAACTGGATCTGCATCTCACAGAGCTTGAGATATGACATGTCACAGAGTCTCTTAGCTTCTGTGATTGCTCGCTCCACATGCTGCCATTTTACAGTGCATGCTATACAGTAAATCTATTTTCTGTCAAGATAGGCTGGGTTTTTCACAGCTCTGCACGTGGCACCCAGTCACTCTTCTTGGCTCTTCTTGCTTAACGTGGCGGAGTCTTGATTTTTTGGCTGATTGCCTCCAATATGTTCAATTTTGGATGATTTTTTAGAGTAGGACTGTGAAATGAGGCCCTAGTGATGTGAAAAAAATGTATAGGTTTCCTTATAGGGCTTGTGGAAATCAGCCTGCTTCAGAAGCATGATTTTGAAATTATAATAGTATCTCAAGCATTTGTAATACAGCTTTAGGGGGCAGCAAAAAAATAAAATAAAATAAAATAAAATAAAATAAAATAAAAATAAAACCAGCAGCAGGGAAAGGATGGAAATGAATGAGTGACATTCAGAGTTGCTGCTGCTGTCTATTGTGCAGCTATATGTTTGCTTATTTATCTGGTACATGGCTTACTTTTCAGTTAAAATGTTTAATCAAAAAGTAATATTTATGGGCCATCCTTGTGGCTCAGTGAAGAAAGACATCTGCAGCCAAGCCTGAGAACTCAAGTTCCATCCTTGGGACCCATATGGTGGAAGAAGAAAACTGACTTCTGGGGGTTGTTATGTGACCTCTTCATCACAGCCTACCACACTCCCCACACACACTATGTAACTGCATTATTTTCTAAATTAAAGAGTAATATGTCAACTGCCATTGTAATTTTTAAACTTGCCTTTTGTAACTCACATTTCCCCAAAACTGAATCAAAAGTTAGTATCAAAAACGCAAATTGTAGCCCACTGAAATGTGTCTTTCCTGAATCCCAATTTAGCAATTTCATTCTAAACCCTTTTGCTATGTCAGCATAGATACTATATTTTTTAATTTTCACCTTTAAAGACCAGGGTCTCCATTCACCACAAGATTATTTTGCCTAACAAAACTTGTTACCTGTGGTTATTGGTGCAATGTGGACTATCTCATCCATCTAAGACAGTAATCCAGGGCATGATCCAAGGTATACTTCATAAAAACTTACTTGAGGGAACCCAGTACAACCAGGTCAAGCATCAGTATCTAGGCCACTGTGGCATAATAGTTAAATAACTAATAATTTAGTCAAAGTCCTTCGTCCTTCCTCTTTCCTCCTTCCTCTTTCCTTCTTCCTCTTTCCTCCTTCCTCTTCCCTCCTTCCTCTTTCCTTCTTCCTCCTTCCTCCTTCCTCCTTCCTCTTCCCCCTTCCTCTTCCCTCCTTCCTCCTTCCTCTTTCCTCCTTCCTCTTTCCTTCCCCTTTCCTCCTTCCTCTTCCCTCTTCCCTCCTTCCTCCTTCCTCTTTTCTCCTTCCTCTTTCCTCTTTCCTCCTTCCTCCTTCCTCTTTCCTCCTTCCTCTTTTCTCCTTCCTCTTTCCTCTTTCCTCCTTCCTCCTTCCTCTTTCCTCCTTCCTCCTTTCTTCTTCCATGCTTTTCTCCTCTCCTCTTTCCTCCTTGTGATTCATCAAGAATTTTAGTCTTTACAAAAATCTTTGAAGAGGGCTACAGGCATAAGAACAAGCTGACTTAGAGATTTCATTAAAAACTGTGAAACTGGAAGGAAAAAAAAAGGCTTTGAAGGATATGTTTGTCAATCACTCCGTAATTGAGAAGTAGGAACTGCGGCTGTGGAGTATTATATATGCAGCCATTCAATTAACTCAGTTCTCCCAGTCCAAGAAAAACAGAGAATGAGACAAGTGAAAAAGCGCCATTTTGGATCATCTGGATAATTAATTTAGACTTCTAATTTGCAAACTGCTCTACTAATTGTGGCAATAAACGTCGTATCTGTGTTTACCTACTACGTGTTGGTAACCTTGCTGATGTTCCATACACATTTTTACCTAAGCAGTGTCCATTTTGGCTCAGATCCAGTTTACAGATGAGTAAGTATTGCACATTTACTTATCCAACAGATCTTTATAGAATAACTAGTATGTGAGGGTTGCTGGTGAGTATTGAAATCATGGTGATTATGCAAATGCATAAAACCATGCTGTCCTGCTCAATCCCTCCCAAACCAAGTTCTAAGCGATGCCCAGGCACCTGGGCTGGTCCGTAACATGCCACTGCAGCTCAGTCTGGATGGCAAAGGCTATGTTTTGCCTAACTTGCAAACCTTCTTACTACATCGTGTAATTATGAATGAAATAGGAAGGTTAGAAAGAAACGCCAAGTTAGATATAAGCATGATATAATTCTCAGTGTTTCTGAATGGTATAGCATAAAACATAGGATACAGTGTCTTTGCACAGTTTGGTCACATCTACACCATTCACCTTAATTATCACAACCACTAGGGTGTGTACACTGATAGAGCCAAGAGAGACTTCAGAGATACTCACCACACAATACTGTCCATCCTCATTTCTTCCCAGCCTGCTGCACTGAAGCCTAAATATTTACTGAGTCTAGATGCCTGCAGAGCCCTTCTGCTAATTTTCAAATCCTATCTTCTCTTGGCCAATCCATTCCTTGATCTTAAGGACCATACAATTTTGGTGTATAAAGACAACAGCTTAGGATATACAGTGAAAAAGACCCAATCACAGGACAAAACTAATGACACGGGAGGTAGGAAATTGATTATGATGGGTACAAAGATACTGGACTGGCAGAGGTGACTTCCAGCCTGATTTTGATGGTGATCACAAGACAATATACTTGTTAAAAAATGTTAAAGTGTATACTTAAATTTCTTAAACTTTGTACTATGTATAGTATTTCTGTCTATGATGCAGGCAGAAAGTTGTGTACTTGAGTTTTAATACTAGTTTAAAAAATGAAGTGATATTCTATTTCTAATTTGTTAAAAATTATACATACATATATAATATAAACACATAGTTATGCACATGTATAATATATGTAGTATAGTGTATATGCACATACATACATATATAGTATCTAAACACATTTGCATGTCTATATAATTTTAAACAAGTATAAAGTGGTAAAATCACTATATGTCTTCTATTATACTAGAAGGGGTTTATAATTAATAATAATTTTTTTACATTCCAAAATGGCCAGAGCACTTATAAATGTCTACATATGTCAATACATAAAACATTTCTGAATCTTAAAATTATATATGAGCAGTATAGCTTGCAACTTAAAAGAGTGAAATATATAAAACCATAAGTTAATGGGACTTGAGAAAAAGATTAACCATTATATTTTATGTGAAGTCTAAGTCAACTTAAATTATTCTTCAGAATAATCAATGCTTCTGAATACTTTTCTGCAGTGAGCAGAATTATTAGCATATCCTTACTGAATTGACCTCTAAAATAGAAGGTCAACTGTTATCAATTATTACTTATTAAAATATTAATACACCTTCAAGATAAGAGCCAATAATTGAGACTACAATATAAAGTTTGGGAAAGCTTTAAGGGAAAGATCACAGTGCTATGAGAAATAAAAGCAGAAGGATCTATTTACTTAAAAGCGCAGGATTATTTTCCTTATTAATGTTTGTTCATTCCATAAAATCGAATTGTGTAGGATAACAAGGTTATAAGGCAGAGGTTCGGTTGGAACCAACTCAGTTTTGCTGTGGGCACTTAGAAGGAAACTTGTATACTCTGGTCTTGCATAGTGCTGGACCCACTGAAGAGGCTGTATCCCTCTATTACCAAGGACCCCTCGGCAAACAAGGCTCACTGATGTGGTCCTGAAGCAGCAGACACACGTGTCCTTTTTGGCTTTTATAAAAACAAAAACAAGGATCGAGTTTATTTTAAAAGCATGTCTACATTTTCTATAAATACCTAAGAATTAGCATCCATTTGCCTGAGCATAGGCTGATGGCGTGGAGACCTGGGGTTTGGACAGTAACATTGCTGCTGTGAATGGGTACAGGGACCAGTGTCTCAGAAGCTAGTCATGGACTGTGAAGCAGAGCAAGGTACTACTGTGTGAACTGACAAAGAAAAAGCAGTGTAGGGTAAAAACATTGACATGTTCAGTTAAAAATAATCCTTCAAAAGGCCAAAGTTAACAGTTAAAACTGTTTTTTTTAATCTAGAAATTGGCAAAAGATTTATCTAAAATGTTTATATTTTTGCCACCCCATAAATCAAAATTAGTTTTCCATTAAAAAAGTTGGATCAGAGATGACAATCTTCTTGCCAATTTTTAGCTAAATGCAAATGGAAACATCTGAGATTTTAAACTGAAAACTGAAGTTTATAGATACATAGTAAAACTACTGCCTGCGAGTGTTACATTGTGAGATACGAATAGCATATGTGGTGATGAATTAACAGTCATTTCAGATATATAAAACAATTAATTTTCTTTTAGGAAGTCCATAATCCCAACCCCAAAGAGTGTGTTGGTTTTAATGCATGGGGCCCTTTAATGTTGACAGGGACGGTTTGTACAGTCTGCTTACTCCTCGAGTCTCACTGAAACTCCTTCAGGTCCATAGACAAAGCCATTCCCTTATGATTTGCCCTCCTAGCAACTTGCCATCTTTCTGCTGTACTTGGGAAATTAGATTTTGTTCTAAGATAAGTAATTGGTAAATAGGTTGACTATAGTCAAGGCATGTGACATACTGGTTTGATAGACATGACATTGCAAATTTCAAATTCATTGACCCATCTGTCACCATCCATAATATGTTGGCTGCCTAGCACTGGTTCATTACAGACAATGGCATTACTATTTTATCAGTGTTCATCTTTTAGGTCTAAAGTTACACAAGAGAATGCATATGAGTTTCAATTGTCATTTCATCCTTAGAACATGTCTAATGTCCAATATACAGAGACATTTCAAAGACATTTTTCGAATGGATGAAATCTGATTGTTACAGAGTAATTTCTTTATTTTCCAGAATGCAAGCACTAAATTATTAAATGTTCTATTCAAACTAAATCTTCAAACTTTTATGTCTTTAATCACCCAAACTTGTAAATTGTGTCCTATTCTCTCACAACAGTGTTGCCACACTATACACATTCCCACTTCTTCCCAATCACTTCCTAGTCTATGAATGTTACCGCATTTCCATGGGCCAAGAACTGTTACTTGGGTCTCTATTTGTCACCTCCCATTATATTTCTTCTTCTACCCCCTGCCCTGAGACAGTGTCAACATTTCTGAAAGAGGGAGAGAACCTTGGCCTTTCCAGAGCAATTTTGAGACGAGGGTTCCAAGTGAAGGGGGAGGAAACAAGACTACACAGGTCTTGTTTCTATAGATGCTCTGTGTGTTTAAAGTGAAATCACTTCAGATCAGTGCTCATCAAGTTTTAACATGTCTGCAGAAGCTAGAAATCACCTTCATGTACTAGGGTCTTATGGCTTTAAAGAATATCCTGTCAGTTCAAAACGTTAAGTTTGCAGACACAAACCAGCTATGAGCAGAAGGAAGACATAGGAAATAGATCACCAAGTGCTGGTGTCTCAGTGGCCAAATCACAATGTTGAGCTGGAGAGTCTAGGAACATAAAGTGTATCACAACAGTAAAACAACACCGAAGTCTGGTTCCTTCACTCTGGGGACAAAAGCAGACTGCTTACATGGAAAGCAAAAACAACTTTGCCATGAGTTATAGGGACAATGTCCACTATAGAAAAGACTCATTCTTCAGTCTGGAGAGATGGCTCAGGCATTAAAGGCTATACTCACAACCAAAACTATAAAAAAGACTCATTCTTCATAATGAGTTGCATTTGTCCATGTAAGTCCAGTGGGGTAAAAGAGGCAAAGCTTGAACAAATAAGCTAATTCCCATCATGTTGACAATGTCTTATTAAACCTTGAGATATGTTAAAGGATGCAGCCGTAGATTCATAACAAATTCATTAAGCAAATATATATCCTTCTTAAAATTTAGGGGAGAAGACAGGCCCTTAAAGACTAATACATTTTAAAAGGACCGATGGTATCTAGCCAGCTCTCTCCTTGTCACAAACTCTTTGAATGACTAGGGGTACTGACTGCCAAATGTGTTTTAAAGAGTCATTTGAAATGAAGAAACAATTCAGATGCAAGCAAAATGCAAAAGGAAGAAAGGGGCACTTCCATTTTATATGGTTTCTTGCTTTAATTTTAAGACTAAAAGTAAAATCATTATTTTCAAAAATCTGACCAATGTTACATTTATGTAGGCTAAAAACTCACATGTTTAACTGTACACTCTGAAGGAATGCTGCCTTTTTTTAGTCATAGACTTTAAACTAGCAAGCAAGCAAATTATGAGATTTTATCATTAATTGTGCTAAAAAGAACATCATAGATTCAGATGTTCACCTACATCTCTGGAAGGCATTGGCCCTCTCATACATGCACAGGTGATAGCAATAAACTACTAGGAAAGCAATGTTTTCATATATTTAAATACAAAAATTAAATATATCATGTGTGTATTGAAATAGAAACCTTCCCTTGCAAAGGTACATTCACACACATGCAAGCTTTTAAAAAGCAACACACTACAAAGCACATAGTTATGATGAGAATGTCTTTTCCAGTCTTACCTATGTGTACCTCAAGAGCTGTCTTCTTCCCCACAAGAAAGGGAGAACTATTGTTAAAGGCAAACCAGAGGATGTTTTTAAGAGGACAGAAGTTTGAGTTTCATTTATGAAGGCAGAAGTAATTCTACTGCGATAGAATATACTTGCAGGCCTGCTTATTGCTTCTGTGCAAAGAGACAAGCAGCTATGGGCTCGGGGAAAGGGGTTATTAATGTGTTTGATGCACAGGACCAAAGTCTGTCATAACCAATTTGGAATGTGGTGCCTCTTTAAAACATAACCAAAGAGCTGGTCTACAATTCCCAATCTGCCTCGGCATATACAAATCATATATGCTGACAAATGATAAAGGGAATTGGAAAGGTTGAGAGGATGAAGTCAATAATAGATTTATCTCCAGACATTTAGCACTTGGAGTGCATCTGTTATGCAATATGTAGACATATTTTACAGCAAATTTGGAGATACTGTGAGCCCACTGGGCAGGGACAATGTCTAATTTTATATTCTATAGAACTCAGAGTTTTACTTCCTTGCTTAATGAGTAAGAGGAGGAGACCACCCCCCTCCATGCATACACAGCAGAAGTACATGGAAAGGACTTGGGAACACAACTGTGGGGTTTGTGAGCAGCAGTGGCAGAATGGGCCAACGGTGGAACAGCGGATGCAGCCGATGTGAATGTTTCATGTACAGTATGAGGGGACTGTGAGCAAAAGGACAGGTGGCCTTCGGAAACCAAAATTGCTGTATTTCACAAAGTCAAGGAAAGTTATCGTAAGCTTTATTCCGGATGTGCACAGTTTTTGAACTAAGTTGGAAATTTTATTTTAAAAGATCTCAGTTAAAGATATATAGAAAATAATTTGTTGGCAGTTTGTATATTTCCCCAGAGACAACTTACTTTTCTTCTCTCACTAGTGCATTACAAAACACAGTTACTATAAACCATTAGCTTTTGAAATTCTAGACTTTTTTTTTTAAAAAAAATGCAGCATCATTTATACATAGAATGCCACTTATGTCTATTTATTTATATATACAATTATATTTTGTTGGGAAAATTTTTGCTATGTTTCTTCATTCCATCTATCTCTTTTTCTGATATTCATATATACACAGCCGTACCCAGCTTAAAACTTAATTTTGATTAAATTTGAAATGCTTCAAAAGCACATGAAAAGGTTAAAGAGGTAACAACAATGATTTAAAGGATTCTGGTATTTTATAACAAAATGTAAAAGGAAGCTATATTCTTTAGTAGCCGTATGATTCATAATGCTGATATTTTTAAATTCAGGGAGTCACTAATGGCCCTTTCACTGAAACAGGCAGTTTACAGACTTGTACCTCACCAATATAACACACAATTTGAAGAAACTGAAATTTTTAAAGTCTTTATTTTTTGTTGTCAATTAAAATGAATTATTTTTTCCTTAGTCTTTGGAAAGTGGTGATTGTATGAACGAGGGTGTGCAGAAGTTGTGTCATGAGTGTTGCTTGCTGTGCATGAAGCCAGCTGCTTGCTGTTAGTGGATATGATATCATTTTCTCCCCAAGCTACAGGACGCTGGCCTGTCATTTGATTTCTGAGTACACATTTTTCAAGGACCTCATGTCATAACGGTCTCAGAGGGTGAGCCACCTCAGGTGAATGATGACCAGACATAGCTTACCATACTGCCTCATAATACGTCAATCTTACTGAAACTTCATACATACAATTTAAAATGTATACTTACGGTTTGAAAGATCCACCAGGCTTTTGTTATTTTCCTGTTTCTGGTTGTTTGTTTGTTTGGGGTATCCGTTCATTTGCTTCCTTATACTCTTTTTCTCTTGAGAATCAAATACATGGGCATTAGCTATTATGAATAACTAATAAACTTAAGACTAACTGTTATATCTAAGCTTTATATGCTACAACAATGTCATACTTAAATGTTTACTTTCTAAAGCAAGAATTGTGGTCTATATGTGGGTTAAAATAAAGTAGCTTTTCTTGGGACTTACTCTTTGAAAAGGAAAACCAAACCTTGGCATTATCTCTTCAAAGTTTAACCTATACATGGGGAAGCAAGAAGAATCAGGAAAGGTAGTCCCTGACACCTGAACCTGTTTTCAAAAAAAAAATCAATCAAACAAACAAACAAAAACAAAAACAAAAACAAACCCACTAGGACCCACACAGTCCTTAGAACTCTCTTGAGTATGAGCAGCCATCACAGGGAGAAATTGAACAACGTGGTTTTAATGAATTATTCTCTGTAGGACTTGAGGCTACTCTCTTGCATAGAGGCATTCAGGAAAATGATTGCACCATGCTTTAACTGTTTTTTGTTTTGTTTTGTTTTGTTTTGTTTTCCCCCTGATTTCAATGGCCTTGTGGATCAAAGTACCCGTTGGATTCACAATGCAGTCCCTGATTCCATTTAGGTTAGGTCCTTCCAATCCAGAATAATAATAGTTCCTAAATTCCCCCCCAAGTCACATGTTGAAAATGATACTTTTATAAAAGAAGAAAACAAATGCACTAAAGAAAATGTAATAACCAGTCCAACTCCTGCTTAGCTCTTTAAGGACAGGAAACTGCTAATCAATCATGCTTTTCAAAGCACTGTACATACGTGATTTTAAGAGATGATGTACCAAGCACAGAACAGTGCGTTAAGTAAGATAAAACAGTTCCTGTGGACTAGATACTGGTTATCGTTTGCAGCTGTATACTAGTACTTTTAAATAAAGCATGAGAGAGCAGAGCCAAATGCCCCTTTAATGAGAGAAGTAAAGAGACTAGCCTGGAGTTCAATAAAATGAGACGTCAGTGAGTCGGACACAAGATAACAGTGCACAGCTCATTCAGAGACTGGTTTAAATGAAAAGATACTCTGCGGCCCTATGTACACAGACATGGTGTCGGACCTGCCTTCTGTCCCTGTATGTTGCCTTCTAGTGTGAATATGAAAGAGTCTGTGATGCATGGAGATGAATGTATTCAGAAGTATTTTATAAACAAAATTTTTCAGAAAGGAAAGGAAAAAAAAAGCAATGTGAAATTTTGTTGTGGAGCTGTGCAAGTGGAAAGGGAAGAATGAGCCCAAACCATCGCTTCCAGCCTTTATCATTAACTAAAAGCAGCAAAACAAAATATCTTCCCTTAGATTCTAAAGTTAAAAAAAAAAATACATGAGCATGGATGCGTCCTTCCTGTCCGTATTCCCAGTTAGCGTTGGCAAAATAGCGTTAACCATTGCTTTTTTTTTGAAGATGCACACTATTCCTTCCCATGAATAAATATGGATTTGAGGCATTTTCCCTGACCTGTATGAAATGCTACAGCAGATTATATTACAGCATTTTATTCTTCTATATACAACATGAAGGTCACTTATGTTCTGTAATGAGCGAAGGTCTATTTTACTAATGTTTTCCATATCACGTTTCCAACTTGATCTCCAGATTTACCCTTGGAGTCTGGAAGTCGTTGAGCAGACCAATTTATTGTCTAGGGTTAAATGAAAAACAATTCTAAGAGAATGTTGCAACTGAGGAAAACGGGGATTCAAAGAATGATTAACTTTAACATTAAACAAATCCAGGTGATTCGTTTCCGCTTCCTTCTTCAGTGTGTGTCGGCTTTTTGTAATTGTTTTCCAATTTTACTACGGAGAAAGCTACGCTTTTGCTAGCATAAATATTCCAAAGTATTCCACGATGTCTCTTTCCAGTTCACAGGCCTTTCTTTTTTCCAGGGCATCTTTCTATACCAGGATTCTGAGTATTTTTCCACATTCTTTCCACCTGCTTTCTTGGGTCTTTTTCCCTTCACTTAGGAACTGTCTTTGCTTCTTCAGACCCAAGGTAAAGGAGAGACTATATTACCTTCCCTCAGTCTGCATACCACAGAGCATGGCATAAATTTCTCTGAAGGCAGTGTCATGTTCTTTTCACATATCTCTCACACAAACATACATACATACAAACACATACACACACACACACACACACACACACGTACACGCATATGCATACTCACATATCACACATACACACTCATAATACATACACACATCAAAATAAGAAATATGTTATTTAAGGATAAAATATATAGAGAGAAAATAAAAATCACACGAGAGGTTATTTTTGATGGTATGGCCCAGAATAACATTGTGTGTGTTCTCAACAGGTTATCTGAGAAAGAAAAAAAGTAAGAGTCAGTATGATAGACAGCCACCTATATCCTTTCCAACTTCATCAAACTCCTTGAGGTTGGGATTAAAAAAATAATCAAGTACCCCAGGGAAAATATAAAAAAGTATATCATACACTGTTATGTTAAGCCCTTGGTATTTCTACCTAAATTACTTCAAAATTGGTCAGAATTCAGGCAAATTACTTCTTAAAAAAAATCATTCTTGCATTTATACTCTAAGAAGACAATTTTAAAGTCACACACACCAATGTGAATAAAAAGGCACTTACCTGTATGGACCACATGTTATGTAGTTCTTATAGATATATTCATTTGAATATATATGGATATATATTCACTTGAATCACAGACACACGCATAAGCACACACATACACGCACACATATTGAAGCCTGTGCAAATTGGAAGAAACTTGACCTATATCTTTTTGTCTCCAGACACTTGCCACCAAGGGGTTGGTTGCTGCAGGGACGTTTCCTTTCACATGATAGGTTTTGTTGTCTTTGTGGTTGTTGCTTTGTTATCGCCCTCCCTCATCCAGTAATCAAAAGGTGCAACAGACTTGTGGTAGACACCTAAACTTCAGAAAGGGGCGAAGCTACTTCTAAGGTTTTGTTTTGTTTTGTTTTCAACACACACACAGACACACAAACAGGCACACACACACACACACACATATCTACAACTTACAATACTGACACACACACACACACACACACACACACACATACTTGGTTTTTGTAGTAAAAGCAGATAAAAATAAAATAAAATTGAAGTTGATAAGCTTCCTAGGTTGTTCACATGGCAAACTGAAAGAAAAGAGTCCTATCTTTATGTGACATATTATGTTTCTGTGTACTTCCCCTTAGAACGCATCTATTTACAACACTTTGCTGTCCTTATGAGTGGCCCAGCAACTTGGTATCAATTCCCAGTGGCTTTTTAAGTCATCAGTTTTTAAGGACAATTTTTTCTTCCCTTTTACAAAAAGTATCTTACGGAAGTATCTTAAATGTGATCCTAAACATCCTTTATAGTTTAATATGGATTTTAATTTTGTCTGAACATCTGACTGTTTAAGAACTAGATACATGCAATAGCAATAAGATGTGACTGAATACAAGTGTTAATACCTGTGACACAGTAAATCAGTAGCTTTGTTATATTACCCATCGTAAACTTTTTAAACCTGTGGCTCATTTTCAAAATAATAAACGTAACTATTCCATAAAAATATCTCAACACAGAAGAGCCAGAAAAGTGAAGGACGCGAGCAGATGGCACGTCAATCTCCTGCATTTATACAATTTGTTTTTTTTTTTAATGCAAATAGTGTGGGTTGCCTGCTCATGCCTTGGATATCTGTTCCAAAGAAGAGCACATTTTCTTATCTTTCTAGATCAATGTGACATTTGCAGTAATAATAAAGTGGGAGCCCATTTAATGATGCTAATGCTAATGTTTCCTTAATGTAAAAAAAAAAAAAAACACCTTCTTTATAAAAGCAAACAGATTAAAAGTCCCAAAGAGATCATTGAAATATGTTACATTTGCAGTTATTGCTAACTAGATGACTTGATTACATACAGGTGGAAAAAAGTCATCATCAGACCATTGTTTATGCTTATTACTCACAAAGTTAAATATAAATTCTAGCTTCTTCTATGAGCAAGTCAGTAAATAAGAATATATTTATATAATGAAGCTAGTTAAGTTAGAGATTGTTTTTTTTAGAGAATACAGTTAAATCATTAAGCATCTTCAATTTTTCAAAGAAGTAATGTTTGTACATTTTGAAGATTCCTAAAAATAAATAATAGTATTTCTGAGAGGTATTTAAAAACAAAACAAGAGTTACGTTAAAAATGGTAAAGTAGCTGAAAGTCTTAATTCATGAAATTGTTCCAGAGCACAACTGCCCTCTTCCTCCTGTTTCAAGAGCTCTCTCTGTGGTTGTTCAATCCCAGTGGTAGAAATGGCTCAGCTGCTTCCTGGGGAGCCAGTTCTGAGGATTTATCTCCTTTTTCGTGTATTGTTATATCTGTTTTCGATGTTTTATACACATACCCAGAGGCCTTCTGGCAACTCATACACTTTTCAAAGCCAACTTGAGAAAGCAAATCATTTTCCTTCCTGCTTCAGCAGCTGGTTCTTGCATACAGTCTTTCTACATAAGTGAGTTATGGTCACTAATTCCAGAGGGTCGAAAAATTTGGCAATTGATGAGAGAGAGAGAGAGAAAAAATGATCACTATCAAATTGGCGTTAACTCCAACAATGAGCTAATATAAAATTCAGAGTACACTGATGTCATCAGAGATCCCAAAGGTACTATTGACTATTCTCTAAGAGAATGGAGATAAAACAAGGGGCCATGACCACCTCAGATATGTTCTCAGAAACAGGTGGGATACATTGTAGATATTTGTTACTTTTGATAGATATGATTTTGTGTGAAGTCATAATTGACCCTTCACTAATGGGTGAGGCTGTATTGGTTGTGGCTTTCCAGGTATTTGCTGTTACGTACACATACCCAGTCTGAAATAAACTGATGGAGGGCAGCCTATTTAGACCTGAGAAATCAAACCCTTACTGCTGCCATGAAGCATCGTTTAGATTCCTGGTTAAGATGAAATTTTGGCAACTCAAAATAGTTAAATCTTATTTTGTAAAGAAAATACACTTGTTAGTGGAGAGTTCAGTCACAGGGGAAGGCTCTTGATTTGTATAATCTTTCAGCTATCTATTTACCAATAAGTATGTATTTAAAACTCACAAAGAGCCAGGCACATATACTGTGAAGCATGGAGAAAGAAAAAGAAAATATTAGGTACAATTCCTGTCTTTGTTGAGCTTGTGAGTTTCTGGGTTATGTTTGAAAAGTGCTTCTTTTCTTAGCTTTTCGAATGTTATATTTATGGTACATGTGTGTGGGGATGGGGTGGGACATGTATGTGGAAATTAATGAAGGCTTGTGGGGTTTGCTTCTCCCCTCTTACTATATGGGTCCTGAAATCAAACTCAGATCATCAGCGTGCCCAAAGCATCTTTATCTACAGTCATCTCATCATTGTGTGATGAAAAGTTCTTAAAGATTAAAATATTAAAAACTGATATTTACAATTTTTGAAGAATCATAGAGAATGGAGATGTATATTATATACAAACTAGAAGAGAAAGAGAGGAGTTCCTAGTGGGGAGACACTGGGTAGAAAGGCTCCATAACAGTGGGTGAGGAAGTGGAGATAGCTCAAGATGACCCAAGAAGGTCAACGTGGAAAAGAATAAGCAGTTAGAATAGAAAAACTCACAGGACCAAAAGAAAGAAGATCTTGAGATGAGAAGCTATCACAGGACACTATGACCACCACCAGAAAGAAAAGATGGAGAATTAATAACCATGCCTTTTGAGGAGGATGGGGATTGTAGCTGCGGGGACCATAGTATGGCAAGCCAGCGGCACAAACCTAGATGTGAGATGCTCACTTCCAGTAGCTAAGGAGTGGCCCGGCATAGGTTTACAAAACAAGTTAGCATCTTGTTCACTGTCACATCTCATAAACCTCTTCCCAATTTTACATAATGGCTTGCAAAACACTCCTCGATAGAATGTCATTGTATGGAATTCAGGGATGTAAATGTTGAATTACTGGGAACTCGGTAACAAATCCTTGGATATGTATTTCCTCATAGTTGTGGAGATAGGCATTTCAAATCAGGCTCACTGGCCTGACCTTCCAGAACCTACACAACAAAATTCCAATGCTTGCTTCTCCTAACTTCTGACACCTCTGTCATTCCCCCCGATTGGAGTGCGTCTTCACTTCATCTTTACACCATATTTTCTTCTATATATTTACTACATGTTTTTGTGCTGATATGGCCAAGCATGATGGCATTTGGCCATCACCCTGGTTATCTAGGACTTAACGTGACAATCCCACTTCCTAAGACATTGTCTTACAAGGTAATATTTAAAGAACCCAGAAATTAGAACTTGATGCTGTTAGGATTAGGAGCATTTCCCAATAGGTGTTAAGCTCTGAGGTTCTGAGGGAGGAAATAGAATTGCCTACATGTAACCATTCTAAGATTTTAATGTTTAACTCTTCCATGGGAAGAGCAACTCCACTTCAACCTGGTTCTTCTGTGCTCTAAAGGTCATGGGGATGTCCAAAACGTCCTTTGGAATAAATCATTACTAAGATGCTTTCAGTAGCTTCAGGCTTCTTTGCAAGACAGTCTACGGAATACCCAATTTCATTTTATAGTTCACATGTGGATTGTACACAGTGAACTTTTACTTGCGTTCTTTGGAAGACCTTAGCTTAAAGAAGCTTTGTCTAATTTCTAATGAACTGAGTTAAAATTTTCATTAGAATCTTTACTTGAATCACACATTCAATGCTCATAATATTTGCCTTTTCATCAGAAAAATTACATATAAATGTAAGTATGGGTATATAGCATTTTATACATAATTTTATATAACATTGCATACATCTATACACATATATATTATATACATATATACAACTGTATATAACCTACACATGAGAATTTATACACATTTGCACATACACACACACAAACACACACATTTCTGCTGTAATTGAGACACTATCTTGTAATTTCAATTCACATTTTTAGCCTCTTGGGGAATTTCTGTGGTAAAATTAATAAAATAAAATTAATTCTAGGTATTCTTTGTTCTATCACCATGTTATAAAAAATTACACTACTGACTTTAGAATTGGTACTAAATCAGGACATGGTAGAAAGGGAAACTGAATATCATATTAAACATACTGTATTACCTAATTCATTCAATAGTTATGCATGACATTATCCCCATTTAATAAATAGTATGCATTGGAGAGAACAATTCACTAAATGCTGTGGTCACCCAGCTAGTTGGAAGTAAACTCTTGATTAGCATTAAGCTATGCTTGACCTTAAAACCCAGAATCATTCCATAATACCTAACTTATTTCTCAGAGCCAATGAGAATTAGGGGTCAGATTCCTTGGAAATGTTTCAGGGTTCTGAGATAATGTCACACACAGTACAGTAAATCCTCAAGGGATAATTTCCTGATGAATAGCTGAATATATTATTTCACCACTAGATTTAAATAGTTTCCTTAAGATATGATATAGGCAAAAATTAAAATCATGCAAATTATTCTTATATCAGTGGATCACATGGACATAGATTTTTTAAAAAGGTTCCTAATCAAGAAGTGCCCACCTTTTGAGGTTGTTGTCAAGCAAATGGTCACAGAACTACAAAAAATTATTCTTTAGACAGACACAGGATATTCCCTTGGTGACACTGATAGAGACAGATATCTTTTTTTAAAATTTCTTTTGTTTCAGACAAATTTGTGCCATTTTTGTTTCTTTATAATTACATGGCTTGCTAATGCTAGCAGGACTTGAGGACATGTTTTTCTGATTTACATGGCTTTTATATGAAAAGCACAGCTACAGAGAGTGAACTTTCTTATTAAGTCATGGCAGAGCACACATTCTGTGCATGCCAAGGCCATGGCTACTGCCTTATCTTCTCCAATAATCTTTGGCATGTTACGGATGTCACAGGATTTCTCTCTCCAGTGAGACAGATTCATGCTGTTACTTTTTTTTTGTTGTTTTTTTGAGAAATCTTGGTTGAAAGCACCAACAGTGATACGACTTGGTTCATTTTGTCATTTTTTACTCCCTTGAATTACTACATAAATATTAATAGCTAAACACATTGCAAACAGGTGGAGCTCATTCTGTCTCTGGAGCGCTGCCACCACTATGTGATATCTCAGATGGGTAACGAGATTTTCCATGTGGGGAGGGCGGTCTGTCATTCCATGCCAACCCTATTGGACACACCCTTGGCTTGGAGTTCTTTATTTCCTGTGATATCTCTATGACAGCCTTCTTGGTCTTTTAACAGTTCATTCAGTAGAGCGGGTGGAGGAACACATTCCATTTGAGAACCACATTTACTGTACTGTGGATCTAGTTACTTCTCAGATACTGGCTGTTACTATCAGATCATTGGAAGGGAGTCCCCAGGACTTAAAGGTGCACCAGCTATGCATAAAATATTCATTGGCAGCATATCTGATTTTCTGTGTCCTTGGTGAGCTTTCAAGTGAAGGAAGTCACATAGTTGTGATTGTAGATAATCCGATAAGGCCGTTCTTTTGTCACCTGCTTTGCAAATGAAAGGTTTGAATTAAGGTCATTCAGGTAATTACTATTATTTTGCAGTTCATTGGTTTAAAGATGGCTTAATTGTTTCCAGTGGCTTTGGGTAGATAGACATGATATTTGTTTCCCAATTATGGTGATTGATTTTATATATATATATATATATATATATATATATATATGTGTGTGTGTGTGTGTGTTTATTTCTGTTATATAATAATGCAATCAAAAACTTCAAATTCAAATTTATAAATTTTGATTTTCTTTACTTCCACTTTGTTAGATGTAATAGTATATACATTTTTCTGTTCATTATTAAATCTATTTGAATGTACTTGTTTTCATAAAAAATAAATGTAAGAATTATTCTAAACTATATTGAATGCATGTGATTCTGTGCAATAGTTTTTTTAGGGCTGAAAGTGCATGAGGCTCTATATACACAAATTCTTCAACTGGTTAGTACCAAAGGTCCACTAATGATTTTATTATGACAATTTGTAAGTCTTACATGCAACTCCAAATACTTCATCTTTCAAATTTTTTATATCAGAGAAGTTCTCATTTATTGCGACCAAATTTAGATTTGGTGATTTTATGAAAGAGATAAAGTTATAAATTTTAAAGCAAAATTGGATTTTTGCTATCATCGTATTGCTTAGTTTATATATAGTATTAAAAGAAAACAAAATCTTAAGGTCAATATCACAACTCTGTTTTTCCAAGATAATGTGAATAAACATCTTTGACTTTAAAACTTTACTATATACTTAATAATCTTCCCTGAAGTGTATTAATTTGTTAAATTTTAATGTTTTGTTAATTTCGAAGATATTTTTCCTCCTCTGTTTCTCGCCAAGATCGAAAGGCCCTCTACCTATAGCACCCAGTATTTTTCAAGTTCTTTCCTATTGTTTTAGGGAAGAGAACACATGCCTTCTGTTACTTTGTACATAATCCTAGAAACCTAGTATCCAACATATCTAGATAATTTAAACTGAGGTAATAAGTGTCCAGAGACATTAAAAAGAATAATTTGTGAGAGGACAGGGACATAGACTGTATTTCCAATAATTCGTGTTGCTAGCTTTGTTATAAAGATAAACATTGACAGGACTTAAACCCACAACACTCCATAGTTTTCTTCTCAGATTATTGCATGAACCTAACTTGTAGGGAAATTTTAATCCAGCAATATGGATGCTTTAGCAAGGGATCACATCCAAAGACCTTCTAGGTCTGTGTGATCCAGCTGGAATGACACAACTTTAATTCCTCTGGCTGGAATACAGACACAAAATTAATTCAAGCAAGTTAATTTATAGTTAAGTTTAATTTATAGGAAGCAGCCATATTTGAAAGTGACCTCTAATAGAGGGACAGTCAAAGTGATGAATCAGAGAAAGATTTGACAAAATAAGACAGAGGTAGGATATGCCCAACTCTCATGAGAAAGAGAGGCTACTGAAGAATGGTGCAGAGTAAGTCAGGAATAGAGGACAGTTCAGTGAGTGCAGTCCAGCTGAAGTCAGACCATACAGTGGAGTTCAGTTGAGTTCTATGCTGTGCAGTTAGGTGTAGCTCAGTTGAATGAGGTTGGGTTCAGTTGAGTTTGCACAGTTCCATTGACTTCTTTTCAGTTTGTCCAATCAATTCAGTTCAGTTCATGGAGTTCAGAGGCAGTTTTTCCAAGTAGAGCAATTCAGTGTGAAGCTGAGAGAAGCCAGTTTGACTCAGTCAGCTTGGAGCAGAGTTTTGAGCCAGAACAACTGAGTTGAACAAGCCATCCAGAGTTCAGAAAGAACTAGAAAGGGTGAGCTTATTCAGCAATAAGCCTCTGAGATGACAATTATATCTGGTGAATAAAAGTTACTTTTATAATAACTCATTACAAAAACACAGATCCTCCCCACTTAACAAGTAAGATATCTTAAAAGTTGAAGTGCATGTTTAAATTTTATAAAATGATTACACATTAACATAATAAGTGATGGATAATAGAAGTCAGATGGTCCCATCTTATAGAATAATTTTCATTTTTTTAAATAAAAAAAAACAATAAAAGAAAGGTTGAAACAAATAAGATGGCTTCTAGTTGTAGTAATTTAAATTTACAGCTCCAAGGTTTCTTATTCATCAATTTAAAAATTGTAATCTATTTGGGTAATATGGTACACATTTATATTCCCAGTACCTAGGTGGTAAAGGGGGTTCTCAGAAGCTCAACATCATCCTTTGATATATGATTAGTTCAAAGCTAAGCTGAGCTAGATAGGACCTTCTGTCAAAACACACAAAGAAACAACACAGAAAGTATGAAATACAAGTTACATTGTCATGGTGATTGGAATGCAAGTGTTCTCCATAGACTCCGGGATTTGAACATGTAGCTAGTTGGTGCTGTTTAGGGAGGTGATGAACTTTGCCGGAGGAAGCATGTCAGTGGGGGACAGGTTTTGCAAATTCATAGTCTTGGCTATCTCTAGTTCATTCTCTTTGTCCTGTGCTGTGGTTGGAGGTGCAATCTCTTAGCTTCCTGACTCTGCTGCTATACTTGCAACTTGCTGCCCTGATGAAATCTCATCCTAGAACTGTAAGCCACAACAAAATTTTCTATCCATAAGTTGCATTTTTTCATTGGATTTTTATCTCAGCAACATAGAATTAACTAATATAGAAGTTAGTACCAGAGTTTGAATGTTGCTATGAAAAAGCCAACCATGATGTTTTCTCATAGAATGTGGAAGACCTGAACCATGGACTGTAAACACATCTGTATGTTGTAAGGAGAACCTTGTAGAATCCTGAAAAGTTGCAGTTCTGAGAACAATGCAGATTAGAGAGGCCTGGTTCAAGTTGTTTCTGAAGGAAGTAGAGAATTTAATGACTGTGATAGAAAATGTTCTGCTGATTAAAAAAAAAAAAAAGTCTTTTTTTTTATTAGATATTTTTT
>NW_022196896.1:82577156-82615220 GCF_008632895.1 Mastomys coucha
CCTGTGCTCAGTTCAATAGATGGCTGTGAACCTCTACATCTGTATTAGTCAGGTACTGTCAGAGCCTCAAAAAAATAATAATAATAATAAAAAAAAATGAGTGTCATGCCAACATGGATTTCTAAAGCTAGTATAATGCAATTACAAACATGAGCAGCACAGAAAAGCAAGTTTTAGCTTATGAGTTTTAAAAAAAATAAAAATAAAAAAAATTTAAAAAAAAGTCTGTTTGGCTTCTGTACTTGTCCTAGGAAATGATTAAAGAAAGCTAAACTGAAAAATAATGGACTAATTTTTTTAGTAGAAGAAATTTCAAGACATTATAGTGTTAAATCTGTGGTGTGTTTATTACTAATTTCACTATGTTGGTGTATTATGAGAAGGAGCAAGTGGGGCATAAAGAAATACAAAATGCAGTTTAGAGAAGAAAAAGGCACTAGGAAGCTTAAAGTAACAAAGAATGCTTGGCATGAAAGAGAGGTTGTGATTCTTAAGGACCTTAGCACAGAGAGGCCTCAGCTCTGCACTGGAATCATAAGAGGTGCCCCAGGGACAAGAGGCTACCAGCTAAAATTGCGACTTGTAAAAGGAGAAAGCTATAGGAGATTTCTGCCTCTAGAAAGCAAATGCATAAAAAATAGGACTCTGGGGGTTATATTTAGGAACAGATATATGAATACACACACACATATGTGTACATATATGTATATGTTACAATATATATATGAATATATTAATACATGTAACACCACTTAATGAAAAAAAGAAGCCATAAATTTGAAGAAGTGAGGAGAAGTGTAGATGGGAGAAAGGAGGAAGGAAAGAGAAGGGACAAACATTCTAATTAAGTTACAATCTCAAAAATAAACTTATAAAAAAGAAGCTACTGCCAGTGTGGCCAGAAGAGACGGTGGTCATCCCATGGCAGAGGACTCAGCAGCATTGTCAGGGTAATACTGGATACTTCAAAGGCAGGAAAAATTCAAGAGTGAGGGACCTGTGACCTCTTCATTCAGTGTTTCAAAGAGTTTCTCAGGTCAGGGAACGTGTGGCAGGAGAGTCTCAAGGGTGCTGCAAGGCCACTGTGTGAAACTGTGAAAAGTGATGCCTAGATTTTACTAGAAACCCCAAGATGCTGGGAATATCAGAGCTGTGGTTGTCTACCAAGGAGAGCTATCTACAAGGAGGGAAACCAGGTCAGGAGAGGGAAGTTTACTGTGAGCAGCAAAGCTTGTGGCTGTGGAGACCTCTAAGCCAAGTGAAGCTAAATTTCCAGACCTCAGACATGCAAGTACAGGATTTATATTTACTCTGCCTACTTCCTTCCTTGTGTATCTCTTCACTATGGTTCCACTCTTCCAGTTTGGAAAGGAAACATATTGTGAGCCATTGTATGCTGGAAGTATGCAATCTTCATTATGATTTGCTTGAAGGATCCCAGTTAAAGACGTTGCCTTGGGTTTCAGAAGAGACTGGACTTTTAAACAGAGATGAGACTGTTAAAGGCTGTGGGGAATTTTAAAGTTTGATTAAATGTATTTTTGCATTATGATATGGCCATGATTCTTTGAGGACCAAGAAGTTGAATGTTGTGGTTAGAACAAAAATGTCCCCTATCAGTTCAGATGTTTGAACACTTGGTCCCAAGCTGGAGGGAGTTTTGGGGAGATGGTGAGCTTTGTGGAGGAAGTATGACACTGGGAATAAGGCTTTGAGAGGTTCACAGCTGGGTACCACATTGAGTTTACCCTCTATCTCATGCTTGTACTTAAAGGTGAGGTCTTTCATCTTCTTGGTCCTGCCACCATGCCTGCTTCTTGTGGCCAATGTCTCCACTATGATGGATTCATATCTATCCCTAACTATGAGCCACAACCAACTCCCTCCTCCTTATTGTGTTTAACCATAGCAACAGAAGTATAAAATAAAACATGTGAATAAATTATCTTCTTTAGCCAGCAGTTGTTAGGCTTTGGTGGTGTTATAATTTGGTGTGTGTGTGTGTGTGTGTGTGTGTGTGTGTGTGTGTGTGTGTGTGTTTGAGAGAAGGCCTCAGTATGAAGCTCAGGCTACCCTCAAACATATTATCCTTCTGCCTTAGCTCTTGATTTCTGGGAGTGTAGGCATGTACTATGCCTAACTATTTTGAGATTTATTATTTTGCTTATAGTTTCATAGGCTATGGGAGTAGTATATAATTTGTTTTTAAAAATGGAGTTTAAAACAAACCCTAAGAAAAATACAACTTTCGTGTATTTGCAGAATGAATATATACATGCATAAGCCAGGGATAGCTAAAGTAAGAGAGTCTTGTCTACATATAAATAGTTAGGATCACTCATATAATTCTTTATTTAAATATAGAATATTTACTGTATTGCAAGGCAGAAAATTTGAAAAGCCACAATTTCCATAGCTTATAGCATTTATCATTTTATAATTATTTCTTGAAGGTTTCTATAAGCCAGGAACTCTTTTAGACTCCAAGAGTTTTTATATTAACAATTTTTTTAAAGGAGAAAATGGAAGCAAGGGTATAAGAGATAATTAACTATTAAATTAATTTTTAGTAAATTAATATTATCCCAAAGGTAATGGGTTCCATGGATTTTATATACATGTATCACTGTATCTTATTATTATTTAACCTCATTATGATTCCCTATCATTCTTCCATTTTTCCTTGCTGGTTCCCTTCCTCTGAAGATATAGTATCCACTATGTTTTCATGATGTGTATGTATGTACCCCTGTGTGTGTGTATGTGTATAAAGTTAAATCATACATATATCACGTCATGCATACGTACATATAGAATATGTAGATTATATATATATATACTCTAGATACGTTTGGTATGCTGACTTAGAGTGCCTCAGATATATATCCAGTTCTGGTATATACAGGTCCTACTGATGAACTACATATTGAACTTCAGAGTGGCTGTATGTGATTCTTCTGGCAAAAGAATTTCTCTTTCCTACATTTTGCGAGCACTCTTTTGCTTCCTTGATGAAAGCCATCATTGCTGGAGTGAGAGTGAATCTCAGTGTAGTTTTAACTTTCATTTCCTTGAAGCATGAGACGATTAATCATTTTTCAAATATTTGCTGGCCATCTCTATTTCTTCCTTTGGGAACACTATTCAGTTAGCCTGTTGACCTACTGGGTGACTTGATTTAGGGGAAATCCTTGACTATACCTATATATTGAACTGTTTCCCCCTTGTAGCTTTTCAAATTTAGTCCTAATATATAATTTAAATTCATTTTGGAATCATTTTTATGAATCTGGGAGATATGAATGTAGTTCCATTCTTCTACACATGTTAACCCAGTTTCCCCAGCTTCATTTGCCGAATAACCTGCTATTTTTGTTTTTGTTTGTTGGTTTGTTTGTTTTTGTTTTGGGGGTCTTTTGTTTATTTGGGTTTTGGGGTTTTTTTACATATGTTATTGACCTTTTATTATCTGTAGCTGTATAAGTTTAATCTCCATTTTCTATTTAGGGCGCTGGTCTATGTGTTTGGTTTTAAGCCAGTAATATTCTGGTTTTGTTTTTATGGCTCTGTAGAATACTTAGAGCTTACATATTTTGATCCCTTTTCAAGTGTTTGTATTTGTTTGCTTAGGATTATGCTGACTACTTGGAGAATTTTGTTTTCTTTCTATTTTTGCAATGAATATTGTTAGAATTTTTATAAATGTTACATTGAATCTGTTGTTCACTTTCAACATAATAGCTACTTTACTAATTCCACCAATCTGGGAGCACGGGAGGACTGTCTATGTTGTAACGTTTTCTTTGATTTCTATTTTCAGTGTTCTACAGTTTTCACTACAAATGACTCTTCCAATCCTCAACTAGGCTCATCTCTATGAGTTGTTTGTTTGAAGCTATCGTAAATTGCATTTGTGTTACTTTTTTTGGAAACTTCATTATTGCAATATAGGAAACTTATAATTTATGTGTATTTATTTTGTAATGTGTTACTTTGCTGAAACTTTTATCATACACAACAGATCCTTGGTGAAATATTTAGAATTATGTCATCTTTAAATAGGAATAATTTGGTTTCTTCCTTTATTATTTGTGGCCCCATTTCATTTTCCTGTATTACTGCTATAGCTAAGATTTCAAACTCTATATTGAATAATTAGAGAGAATGAGCACTTGTGTCTTGCTCCTTCCTTTAAAGGAAATGCTTTCAATTCTTTCCTGTTTAGAATGATGTTATATTATGTTGGTTGCTTATATGCATGTTTCTTTTTATCCTAACTTTATCAGGGTTTGAATTAAGGGATTCTGAACTCTATTGTGCAGATTTTCTCACTCTCTAAGTCTTATTATATGTTGTATTACACTTATTAATTTACATGTGTTAAACCATCTTTGCTTCACTGGAATGAAGCTCACTTGGTCATGCTGTATGATCTTCATGTGCTCAGCTTGTAAATATTCTGTTGAGAATTTTTACTCATTTGTTCACTGGGGAAATTAGTTTCTTTTGTTCCTTATTTTGTTTTTCATCTGACTTTACAGAATTAGCTTGGTGCTGTTCCTTCCTTGCATTTTAGGTAATAATTTGAGAATCATTTGTGTCAATTCTTCATTGGGAATTTGGTACAATTTAGCAGCAAATCCTCTTATCCTGAGCTTTCTTTGTTGGGAAACTTTCAATCTCATTGCTTTCTATGGATCATTCTAAGTTGTTGTTTATAATTCTTGATTTAATTTGGTAAGTCATATATATCTAGGAATTTTTCCATTTCATGTAGTTTTCCAGCTTTTGGGGAATATAAGTTTTCAAAGAATTTCCTAGTAATCTTCTGGATTTCATTAGTGTCTTTTGCAATGTGCCCTTTTCATCTTTAATCATGTTAGCTTGAGTCTTATCTCTCTGTCTTTTGGTTAGTTTGACTAAGAGTTTGTTGATCTTGTTTATTTTTTCAAAGAATCAACTTTTATTTTATTGATTCTTTGTACTATTCCTTTAGTCTCTATTTCACTAATCTCTTCTGTTTTTTATTATTTTTCTCCATTTATGACATTTGGGTTTATGTATTTTTCTAAGACTTGAGTCATATTAGTAGGTTATTTAATTAATATCTCTGAGTCTTTTGATGAAAGAAACACTTCTACCTATAAACTTTCATTTTAGAATTCACTTTACTGCATCCAAAAGTTCTGATAAGTTTTTAATTTTATTTTCATTCTTAAAGTTATTACTGTAATAATTTTTAGTGTGTGTATGTGTGTGAATATGTGTGTGAATGTGCATGTGAGTGTGTGAATGTGTGTGTGAGTTATTTTGTGTGTGTGTGTATATGCATGCGCATGTACATTGCTCTTGAGTATTATGAAGAGGATTATGCTTGGGGGATGGTAATCTTCTTTTACCATTGGTTCCTGGGACCTAGCTTATGTCACCAGGCTTGAAAGTCAAGAGGGTTTTTGTGGTTGTTGTTGAGTTTTTTGTTGTTGTTTTTTGTTTAATTTTTTTAATCTGATGAGCCTTCTCCAGCCCTTTGAGTTCATTTGATCCTAGGACTATTTTAATTTTCTTTCAATACAGTACTGATTATTCATGAGAGTATTCTTTAGTTTCCATATAGGTATAATTCTGTGTCCTTTCTTTGTACTGATTTCTAGTTCTTTAATATAATACATATTTCAATTCTTTTTTTATTTGTTGAGACTACTTTATAGCCTAAAATGTGATCTATTTTAAAGATAGTTCCATGACTACTGAGAAGATTGTGAATTCAATAAATATTGAATTGAATATTATGAAAGTAATATCATTTGTTGTTTCTATTTTTTCTATGGTACAGATGAACTGTGAAGTCTCATTGTATCTCAATTTCTGAGAGTAGGATTTTGAAGTCACTCACTCTTATATTCATCTATTCTTTTATTGTTAATTGATTCTTTAAATTTGGACATCCAACATTTGATGCATATATAATCACAAATGTTTATATTTTCTTGGTAGATTGTAGATTGTTTTTTTATTATTAAATGTTATCTCTTTAATTTTCTCTAATATTAGCTTGAAGTATATCTTATCAGTTAATAGAATAACTACAATAATTTGCTTTCAACTTTCATTTTTTTTTTTTTTTGGTAAATTGACTTGTCTTTTCAGTTTTAGCTTGTAAGAATCTGCCAATGTATATTTTTAGAGACAATAATAGTATGACCTAAGCATCAATTGTTCTGGGCCTTCTAATAAGAAGTGAAGATCTCTTAAATTTAAAGTTATTGCTGAGTCAGTTGCTAATTCGTGTAATTTCTTGAATGTCACTCCTTCCTTCATTCCTCTCTTCATTAAAAGCTTGTGGATTTTATATATTACAGATACTGGATTCAACCTAAGTTCTCCTTTTTCACATATTCCTCTCATGGAACTAATTCTCAGTTTTTCTCTCTTGACTAAGAATATTTTTCTTCTATATAAATATATTTACTCCAAACCACTGAGTTATTTTATTGATATTAATGCTCTAACACTTTCTCAATCTTCTTTAAGCTGTAATTTTTTCTTATCCCAACTCTTCTCTTCACTGGTTCATAACTGTTTAAAAGGATGCTTCAGGAAATCTCTCTATTTCTGGATATGTTGCTTAGATGAGTGACAGAGTGAAGCTACAGGAGAACTTGATGTGTGTGTATATAATAATGATCACCTTTTTCTATGGGACTCACCCTGAAATGGAATAGCTGTACTCAGGAGCATCTAAGTACCATTATCAGATAGTGATGTATTCCAGACCAGAGAAGCCTCACCAAAAAATCTGTCCTATGTAAGAACCAAAATATTTCTTTGTGTATTTTCTACCTCTTTATTTCAAGATTTTCACACTTATTATAGCTACTAAAATAATCCCTCAGCTGTCATTTGTGTTGTCATCAAAGACTTTTCCATTCCAAAATCTGATACAAAACTGTTTGCTCCTTTCATATATTACCTGTGTTTTGTTTGATGCTGAGTGAATGAGAGTCACCACCCATCTCATGCATTGAGCCCAAAGTTAGTGAACATGAGGCATGGCCCATCTCATGCATTGAGTCCAAGGCTAGACTATATCCCTTCTCTTGTTTCCTCCAAACTTTCTCACTTTCATATTTTCATTTCTATTTAAGTATGGATTATTTGTCTAAATACTCTTTTCTTCTTGATGTATCTTTGAATCTTTCTAGGCTCTTCATTTTATAGGTTTATCAGGATCTTCTCTTTCCCAGACTTTGAAAGACAGAGAACAGAGGTCTTAACTCTTAATCATTTTTTAAAAAGTATTTGTTTTTCCTCACCCAATACACCAGGACCACAACTTCCCCTCCATTCACAACTCCCAGTCTCCACCACCTTCACTTTTCCCAGATTCAGTCTGCCTACCCTATCTTCCCCCAGAAAAGATTATCTTTCTTTTTATCTTGAATGAATTCAACCTAATTTTATAAAATTTTCTAAAAGGAATTATACTTTAATTCCTAATTAAAGTTCTAATTCTTCATCCTGTGTGCTACATTAACTTCTTTCTTTAATTTTTTTATGATTTTTATTTTTGTGATTCCATATATTTTGATAATAGCCTTTTTCTCCCTCAGCTCCTTCCAGATCCATCTTTATTCCACATCTACCCAATTTCATGTTATTTCTGTCTTTCTTATTTATTTATTTTATTATCATTTATTTGTTTATTTTAATTTCATCCATTTTTTTACTTACTCACTTTATGCCATGCTCACTGCCCCCTCTCAGTCACCACATCCCACAAATTCTTTCTCCATTACCCACTCCCTTTCTTCTCTGAACTGGTGGGAGCCTCCTGGCTCCCTGCCCTGGAACTTCATGTCTCTACAAAGCTAGGTCTTCCTGTCCCATTGAATGTAGACAAAGGCAGCCCAGCTAGAAGAACATATCCCATGTGCAGGCAACAACTTTTGTGATAGACTCCTCTCCAGTGGTTCCAGACCCACATGAAGACCAGGCTGCATATCTCTGCTACATATATGCAGGGAGACCTAGGTCCAGCCTGTGTATGTGCTTTGGTTGGTGGTTCAGACTCTGAGAGCCTCAAGGGTCCAAGGTACTTGATTCTGTTGGTCTTTTTGAAGAGTTTCAATCCCCTTTGGGGCCCTGTAATCTTTCTTCCTATTCTTCCATATGGGTCCCCAAGCTCCATCCACTGTTTTGCTGTGGGTATCTATATCTGTCTAAGTCAGCTGCTGAATGGAGTTTCTCAAAGGACAACTTGCTCTTTTCTGCAAGCATAATTGATAGTGTTAGGGATTAGTGCTTGCCCATGGGATAGGTCTCATTGGGCTAGTTATTGGTTGGCCATTCCCTCAATCTCTGCTCCATCTCCTGTGTCAGGCATATTTCTTACTTGAGAAAATCAGATTCCTTATAAAACTTAATTTTGTATACCATTTGAATTGCAAAAGGTTACATTCTAATGCCTCTAGGACATGGCTTCTAACAGCTATTAACTAGTAGATATTAACTAACAGAACTCTCAAACACACCATATATTCTATGCAACGTTCTCTTAACCTTCTTACACAATGACCAAAGATCACGGAAATTGCATTCTCACAAGATCAGAATCCACCCTAACTCATTCATCTCTGAAACTTAGAAACATTACACACTAAAAGGAGTCTTACATGACTACCCTTGCTTTCTAGTGTCGTATCTATTTAACCCTTCATCACAGCTTATACTGCATGCCTCATGCTAGATCTGTTATCAGAAGGAAATGCCCTTTCCTTGAACTTTATTTTGCCTCTACTGTGTTACCACTGTCACCATCTCTCACTGGAGGAATGGGTATGGTAGAGCTTGTGGATATGGTCCTAGGGCTTGAACATGGGAGATCTGAAGTACTGGTAGGCTGACCAACTCAGCCACCACCAAGGCCCAGATCCAGGGCTTTGAATTGACCCACCCTGACATCTACCTCATCTATGAACTGACGGAACAAAGAAGAGATTTGTCCTGCAGATCTAAAGCTGCAGCATCTTTATAACACATAGCACCAAAAGAATATCCTTGTTGTGGATGAGCCTGGTGCTGTTCTTGTGAACCCATCCCCTAATGAATAAAGGAGGCAACCACTGGGTGAGTAGGTGGGACTTCCTGTTGGGAGGAGGAAGGGAGGTAGTAGGAGAAAGTTAGGTCCTTTTTGGACAGCAAAGGGACAAGATGTAGCTGCTAGAGTTTCCTGGTATCGTGGAGGATCCTCAAGGATTCACCCCAGAAGAATCAGATTTTAATAAGACTGACAAGACTAGGTTTTAGTTGTTGCATCCAGAGATTGAGTTACCATTGTTTCTGAACTACGTTTATGTTGCATTTTCCTTCACTCAGTGATTCGTCTGGGTTCAAGAGAGAAAGGAAAGGTGGCAAAGCATGGGTTTGCCAGATGTGCACAACAAAGTCCATGGGGGATTTGAAGCATGAGACTGGCATGGTAGTGACCCACCAGTGTGAACCTAGAGAGCTGGGTGGAGAGTTTGTGGAGTACTGAGTCAGAGTCTCCATGAGATAAAAACAGGTTGACCGTTCCGGCCAGTACATGGCTGGTCAGGCAGTGGGGTGGAGGCACAAGCACAGGAGCATGTTAGTTCTACATTCTTTTTGTTTTGTTTTGTTTTGTTTTGTTTTGTTCTTAATTTCCTGCAACTTATCCTAGAAGAGTTCTGGTGAGAATCCAGTGTTGATAGTTTAGCAGAAGTCAGAAGTCTCAAGCAAGCTCAATGATTCATTGCAATGAACATTTTCAAGATCTGTGGGCAAAAGAATATATTTTACCACATACCAGGACATCTCTACAGCTTCATAGATGGACTTATTTTGGGGGGATATTAGAGAGAGACTACAAAGGGAGGAGGGTGGATATGGAAGGAGAGGGAGATGAGTGAGATTGGGGTACATGATCTGAAATTCAAAAGGAATCAATTAAAAGTTTAAAAAATTCTAGACATCTATAGGTGTGATTATGAATATGCATATACTCAGAGATACCCATGTTCTCTGAATGCTCAGAAAAGACCTTGAAGTGTAGACACTGAGGAGGTCACAGTATTGAACAAGGGTATATATATATATGTATATATATATATATATATATATAGAGAGAGAGAGAGAGAGAGAGAGTATCTTCATATGCAAATTTTCTGTGTTATTAATAGTTTATAAAAAGAATTATTCAATTAATACTTGTATAATTTAAAGTAATTATTTATCATAAAATAACCTACAAAGACATATTTATTCTATATATTGTCAATATTTATTTGTGGAAAAATTACTTATTGGTTACTCTTGCCAGGACTGGTGAGATAATAAACTGAAGAGTTAAAAATTCAACCTGCCATGCAACTATTGGAAGGTTATACAACATAAAGTGTGTGTGGATACAATAATTTATGCATTGTAATTGAAAATCCTATTTGCTGTTTTAATGGCTGTGTCACAAAGCACATCCTTCCATTGTCTAATTTTCTTCCACTTCTGCCATGTTTGAATGAGTGAGTAGGTCCTGGAATACATGACCAGGTTATCATGGTAAAAAAAAAAATCTCGGCAACAAAAGTCTCCAGTGTTTATTTTATTCACACTGATTTATAGTTCACTTCTCCACCAGCACATCAAGCCTGAGGTCTGGACCTGACCCCTTTTCTAACCTCAGTGCCACCTCACTGTGTGCACTCTAATTCAGAAACAGATCCCAAGCACATAACTGCTTAGAAAGCATATGTTTGCTCCTTCTGGGACCCTGGAAAACCAAAGGTGGGCCCTAGTGGAATGGCAGCTGATATTCTGAACTGAGTTTACTTTGAAAACCACACTGGTCTGGGTTTATTGTAGGAAACATTTTAAATATAAGCATTAGACAAGAACAAAGATTCTATATGGTGAAAACTGGTATGAAATGATTCCATGCAGACAAATTTAAGACTAGAACAATTCTGAAACTTGATTGCTTGTGGGATAATATCCTAAGCCTACAATAATTTCATTTTAAAATACCTCGAGTTTACAATGATGCGACTAAAAAGAGCGAACAAATCCTATTCATTCAACTCTAGTTCTTGAAATGGCATCTGCCTTGGAGCTATAAAAATAACAGATGATTTTTTTGATAGCTTATCAGTTAACAGACTGCTTAGTTAGGGTAGCGCATTTTTATGCTAATGTCAGGGGGAGAGAGAGAGTGGGGAGAGAGAGAGAGAGAGAGAGAGAGAGAGAGAGAGAGAGAGAGAGAGAGAGAGAATACTGAGTACCATTGTGGGTAGGGGAACAATTTAAAGTCTCCTTTTACTTAAATAATGGATGTTTTTTTCTTCTAGGCTTTTTTCCTACATAAATCAAGGTGAAGAAAATAGGGTATGCTACTCTATTTGAATCCTATAAAATGTTTTATAATTGGCATAAAATAAATGAAGAATGTTCATGGATTAAAAAATACTATTGATGTGCTAGTGACATAAGATATGCTTTTTGAAATGTCAATATGGGACTTAGAATTGTAGTTACCACCAGAAATTCAATACTGATCAATAAAAAATATTCAGAGTTCCTAAAAGGTCACTGTTGTATAAACATAGAATCTAGTTAATAGTAGATTTTATTAAATACTTAGTCTGGAGTGCATCTTAAGTCTATGGGCTTGTAGAACCAGAAGAATCTTATAGTTATGTTGGCACACTCTCTCATGCAAAGAACATTCTAGGACAGAAGCACAGTAAGGACAGGTTATGAGGAAGAACCTAGCATTTAAACTTTAACTCTTATGAAATATTAGATTATAAATGATCATATAGGTTAATGAAGAGTATGAATAAGAAAAATAAATCATTCTTAAATAAGGAAGAAAGGACAAAGTTCACCAGACAGATCAAGCATTTTCCATATTTGGGAAAGGTTAGTGACAAACAGATATCTACTAGGGTTAAAGAAAAAAGGGATGCACATTTTAAGAACTTCAAGTGGCCTGAAAATAAAGGATCCTGCAATGTAGGGCTGTGAAGCAATTTCATCTTTCTGGAATATCAGAAGAACAAAGCAAACACTTGTGTACACACCAAGGAGGACCCCAGGCAGCATCAGTCTTCTGCAAAAGGAGATTATGCTTACATTCTAAGGAGATAGTTTTTAGGACTTAAAAAAAATGGAGGTGCTGCTGCTACTGGTGGTGGTGCTGTTGCTGCTGCTGCTACTGGTGGTAAGCTACTTTAGAAGCTAAAAAATGGAATTTTTACCTATGTATCAAACATTTGTTGGTCACAAATGGAAGCTATGCCCGTTGTAGCATACAGAAACATGAGTGAAGAATATGATTGCAAATGGATAGTTTTGTAACTAATGAGATGTTGGGAAATTCAACACTGAAAACCAGTATTATATTTGCATGGTTATTTATTGATCCTATATATTAAAATCAACATATTGTTTTTAACATTAAAATAAGTAAAATTATTTTAAAACTCTGTGATCTTCTATGGAAGCACACATCAATCTTACTCTTGCCTGTACCTATCTTTCTCTTCTCTTATCACTATTTTTGTTTTTATTTCTCTTATGATATTTCTTTTATTAGATATTTTCTTTATCTACATTTGAAATGCTATCCCCTTTCCTAGTTTCCCCTACGAAAACTCCCTATTCCATCCCCCCTCCTCATGCTCACCAACCCACCCACTCCTGCTTCTCTGTCCTGACATTCCCCTACAATGGGGCATAGAGTCTTATGAGGACCAAGGGCTACTCCTCCCATTGATGTCCAACAAGGCCATCCTTGCTACATATGTAGCTGGAGTCATGGGTCCATACATGTGTACTCTTTGGTTGATAGTTTAGTCCCTGGGACCTATGGGGGTACTGGTTAGTTCATATTGCTGTTCTTCCTATGGGGTTGCAAAGCCCTTCAGCTCTTTGGTCCATTCTCTTGCTCCACCATTGGGGACCTTGTGCTCAGTCCAATAGTTGGCTGAAAGCATCCACCTCTGTATTTGTCAAGCATTGTCAGAACCTTTCAGGAGAAAGCTATATCAGGCTCCTATCAGCAAACAATTGTTGGCATCCACAAGAACATAAACTATTGGTGTTCTGTTTAGGAAATTTTCTATGTGCCCATGTGCTCGAGGCTCTTCCTCACTTTCTTTTCTATTAGTTTCAGTGTATCTGGTATTATGTGGAGGTCCTTGATCCATTTGGACTTGAGCCTTGAACAAGGAAATATGAATGGATCGATTTGCATTCTTCTACATGCTAACTGCCAGTTGAACGAGCACTATTTGTTGGAAATGCTGTCTTTTTTTGCACTGGATGGTTTTAGCACCTTTGTCAAAGATCAAGTGACCATAGATGTGTGGGTTCATTTCTGGGTCTTCAATTCTATTCCATTGATCTATCTGCCTATCACTGTACCAATACCATGCAGTTTTTATCACAATTGCTCTGTAGTATAGCTTGAGCTCAGGGATGGTAATTCCACCAGAAGCTCTTTTATTGTTGAGAATAGTTTTTGCTAATCTGTAGATTGCTTTGGGTAAGATGTCCATTTTTACTATATTAATCCTGCCAATCCATGAGCATGGGAGATCTTTCCATCTTCTGAGATCTTCTTCAATTTATTTCTTCAGAGACTTGAAGTTCTTGTTATACAGATCTTTCACTTGCTTAGTTAAGTCACAACTATTTTATATTATTTGTGACTATTGTGAAGGGTATTGTTTCCCAAATTGTTTTCTTAGCCTGCTTATCATTTGAGTAGAGGAAGGCCCCTGATTTGCTTGAGTTAATTTTATATCCAGCCACTTTGCTGAAGTTGTTTATCAGGTTTAGAAATTCTCTGGTGTAGTTTTTGGGGTCACTTAAGTATACTATCATATCATTTGCAAATAGATATATTTTGACTTCTTCCTTTCTAAATTGTATCCTTTTGACCTCCTTTTGTTGTCTAATTGCTCTGGCTAGGACTTCAAGTACTATATTAAATAGGTAGAAAGAGGGTGGGCAGCCTTGTCTAATCCCTTATTTTGGTGTGATTGCTTCAAGTGTCTCTCCATTTAGTTTGATGTTGGTTACTGGTTTGCTGTATATTACTTTTACTATGTTTAGATACCAGTCTTGAATTCCTGATCTTCCTAAGACTTTTATCATGAAGGGGTGTTGGATTTTGTCAAATGCTTTCTCAGCCTCTAATGAAATAATCATGTGGTTTTTTTTCTTTGAGTTTGTTTGTATAGTGGATTACATTGATGGATTTCCATATATTGAGCCACCCCTGCATCCCTGGGATGAAGCCTATCTGATCTTGGATGTGTTCTTGGATGCAGTTTGTGAGAATTTTATTGAGTATTTTTGCTTCGATATTCATAAGGGAAATTGGTGTAAAGTTCTCTTTCTTTGTTGGGTCTTTGTGTGGTTTATGTAGCAGAGTAATTGTGACTTCATAGAATGAATTGGGTAGTGTTCCTTCTATTTCTATTTTGTGGAATAGTTTGAAGAGTATTGGTATTAGATCTTCTTTGAAGGTCTGATAGAACTCTGCACTAAACCCATCTAGTCCTGTGTTTTGTGTTGTTTTTTTTTGATTGATTGACTATTAATGACTGCTTCTATTTCTTTAGGAGTTACAGGACTGTTTAGATCATTTATCTAATCCTGATTTAAATTTGATACTAGTATCCATCTAGAAAATTGACTATTTCATCCATATTTTCCAGTTTTGTTGAGTATAGGCTTTTGTAGTAGGATCTGATGATTTTTAGGATTTCTACAGTTTCTGTTGTTATGTTTTCCTTTTCATTTCATATTTTGTTATTGATGCATGGGATAATTTCAGTCTTCTTGTATCTGTTGAGGCCTGTTTTGTAACCAGTTATATGGTCAGTTTTGGAGAAGGCACCATGAGGTGCTGAGAAGAAGGTATATATTTTGTTTTAGGATAAAGTATTCTACAGATATCTGTTAAATCCATTTGGTTCATAACTTCTGTTAGTTTCACTGTTTCTCTGTTTAGTTTGTGTTTCCATGATACTGTCTCTGTGCCCTCTGTTCAGTCCGGTTTATCTATCTTATTGATTTTCTCAAAGAACCAGCTCCTGATTTGGTTGATTCTTTGTATAGTTCTTTCTGTTTCTACTTTGTTGATTTGAGCCCTGCATTTGATTATTTCCTGCTGTCTACTCCTCTTGGGTGTATTTGCTTCTTTTTGTTCTAGAGCATTCAGATGTATTGTCAAGCTGCTAGTGTATGTTCTCTCCAGTTTCTTTTTGGAGGCACTCAGAGGTATAATTTCCCTCTTAGCACTGTTTTCATTGTGTCCCATAAGTTTGAGTATGTTGTGGTTTCATTCATTAAATTCTAAAAAGTCTTTAATTTCTTTCTTTATTTCTTCCTTGACAAAGTTATCATTGAGTAGAGTGTTGTGTGTATGTGGGCTTTCTATTGTTTTTTGTTGTTATTGAAGATCAGCCTTAGTCAGTAGTGATCTGATAGGATGCATGGGATTACTTTAGTCTTCTTGTATCTGTTGAGGCCTGTTTTGTAACCAGTTACATGGTCAGTTTTGGAGAAGGTACCATGAGGTGCTGAGAAGATGGTATATATTTTGTTTTAGGATAAAGTATTCTACAGATATCTGTTAAATCCATTTGGTTCATAACTTCTGTTAGTTTCAATGTTTCTCTGTTTAGTTTGTGTTTCCATGATCTGTCCATTGCTGAGAGTGGGGTGTTAAAATCTCCCACTATTATTATGTGAGGTGCAATATGTGCTTTAAGCTTTAGTAAAGTTTCTTTTATGAATATGGGTGGCCTTGCATTTATAGCATAGATGTTCAGAATTGAGAGTTCTTCTTGGTAGATTTTTCCTTTGATAAGTATGAAGTGTCCTTCCTTATCTTTTTTGATAATTTTATGTTGAAAGTCGATTTTATTTGATATTAGAATGGCTACTCCAGCTTCTTTTTTGGGACCATTTGCTTGGAAAATTGTTTTCTAGCCTTTCACTGTGAGGCAGTGTCTGTCTTTGTCACTGAGGTTGGTTTCCTGTATGCAGTAAAATATTGGGTCCTTTTTACAAATCCAGTCTTTTGGTCTTTGTTATTTTATTGGGGAATAGAGTCCATTAATATTAAGAGATATTAAGGAAAAGTGATTGTACCTTCCTGTTATTTTTGTTGTTAGAGGTAGCATTATGTTTGTGTGCCTATCTTCTTTTGGATTTGTTGAAAGATTACTTTCTTGCTTTTTCTAGGGTGTAGATTCTCTCCTTGTGTTGGTGTTTTCTATCTATTATCCTTTGTAGGGCTTGACTTTTTGGAAAGATATTGTGTAAATTTGGTTTTGCCATGGAATATCTTGGTTTCTTCATCTATGGAAATTGAGAGTTTTACTGGGTATAGTACATTGGGCTGGCATTTGGGTTCTCTTAGGGTCTATATGACATCTTTCTAGAATCTTCTGGCATTTGTAGTCTCTGGTGAGAAGTCTGGTGTAATTCTGATAGGTCTGCCTTTATATGTTACTTGGCCTTTTCTCCTTACTGCTTTTAATATTCTTTGTTTTGTGCATTTGATGTTTTGATTATTATGTGACAGGACAGATTTCTTTTCTCGTCCTTTCTTTCTTTCTCTTTTTTGGAATTCTGTAGGCTTCTTGTATGTTCATGGTCATCTCTTTCTTTAGGTTAGGGAACTTTTTTTTTTTTTCTAAAATTCTGTTGAAGATATTTACTGGCCCTTTAAGTTGGGAATCTTCTCTCTCTTCTCTACTTACTATTTTTAAGTTTGGTCTTCTCATTGTATCCTGAATTTCATGCATGTTTTGGGTTAGGACCTTTTTGCTTTTTGCATTTTCTTTGACTGTTGTGTCAATGTTTTCTATGGTATCTTCTGCACCTGAGATTCTCTCTTCTATCTCTTGTATTCTGTTGGTGATGCTTGCATCTATGACTCCTGATTTCTTTGCTAGGTTTTCTAACTCCAGGGTTGTCTCCATTTGTGGTTTCTTTATTGTTTCTGCTTCCGTTTTTAGATCCTGGATGTTTTTCTTCAATTCCTTCACCTATTTGGTTGTGTTTTCCTTTAATTCTTTAAGGGATTTTGTGTTTCCTCTTTAAGGGCTTCTAGCTGTTTACTGCGTTCTCCTGTATTTATTTAAGGGAGTTATTAATGTTCTTCTTAAAGTCCTCTATCAGCATCATGAGATGTAATTTTAAATCCAAATCTTGCTTTTCTGGTGTGTTGGGGTATCCAGGACTTACTGTTGTGGGAGAACTAGGCTCTGATGATGCCAAGTAGGCTTGGTTTCTGTTGGTAAGGTTCTTGCACTTGACTTTTGACATCTGGTTATCTCTGATGTTAGTTGGTCTTGCTGTCTCTGGCTGGAGCTTGTCCCTCTTGTGGGCCTGTCAGCCTGTGTCATTACTCCTGGGAGACCAGCTGTCTTCTGCTAGACCTGTATACAGATGGCTGTGGAACAGTCACAGCTCCGGTTGCTGATGGAGGCCAGAAGGATCCTGTTCTAGCTGCTCCACTGTTCCTGTGCCCTGTGCTTTCCTGGGTGGTCCCACTTTGGACAGTTATTGGAGAGAAAGGGGTGATCTCACCTCTGAGCCTGGGAGTAAGAGAGCTCCTGGGAGTCCAGCTCTCTCCTGGAGAGACCTGTGTACAGAGGGCTGTAGAACAGCCTTAATTTCTGGGTACAGATGGTAACTAGAAGGTCTTATGAGATTTCTTTTTTTTTCTTATGAGATTTCTTAAAACAAAACAACAAAATCCAATAACAACAAAAAGAAAAAGCCTTAAAAATGCAAGACTATTTCCAATTAAGGGGGAAAATATTAAAGGAGAGCTAACTGATGCCTGCACACTGGTGGAAAGAAAGTGCTGAGTTTCTCCCATAAATGGTGACATAGTTCAGTAATAATTCACAACCTCATTCTAGATTTCCTTTGGGAGAAATCTAGAACTCAAGCACCATATCAAAGAGCAATTGTAAACAGATAGACTGAGCCTGGTAGGAAATTTGTGCAATCCATTCCCCAGTCTCTCTTCTTGGCTCACAATGTTGTAGCTCCAGGTCCCTCTAAGGATGGAAAGAGAAGGCTAAATTTATGCATAGACTTTATGTGGACTGTCCAAAGGTTTCTGTTTTGCTTGAACTTAAATGTGGATAGGAAAGGACACAGTTTGATGGCATTATGAAAGAAGAAGATTTGAACTAGTGTACAGTTATATGCCAGTCTCTTCCCAAACTCTACAAGGAAGAATGATAGAAGAATTCTACTTCACTTTTGAGAAAAGGCTTGGAGCACTCATCCATCATTTTGCCCTCTCAAGCAGGTACCTATTAGACTGCTTTCTGTCATGAGTCTTGAGACAGTAATGGAACACAATAGATACTAGAAAGCTACTGTTGATTAAAGAAAGTCAGCTGTATGGTTAACCACCACTTGGAAGGACACACACTGTATCCAAAAGAAGTCTATCTATACTGTCATGTTCTACTTGGGGATAGTGAACAATGGGTAGCATGAATGCATCATTTTGGTTTTCTTGGAAGATTTCTCAAGACATCAGAAAAACTGATTGGAAAACGTTAAGGACAAATACTCAAATATTAAAAGTTAGGTGTGAAAAATAGTACATTATGACAAAGGTTAAAGAGAAAGAAGAAAATTTAATTCAGTTACATGGAAAAAAGTTCAGTTACCTAGAAGAAATGGTTTTAGTCAGAAGCATATAGTTAACCAGCGCTTAGCCATGATGACATATGAAGTCTTAATTTTTTAATTATCAAGGAAACAACATAAATACTCAAAAATCCCCAGCAAAGAAAGGCCCTGAGCTGGACTGCTTCACTTGAAAATTATACCAAATATTTTAAGTAGAATTAATGCCAATCATTTCCCAAACCTAGAATATGGAATAGTGAGAAACATTTCCAGACTCATTTTCAGAGGCTATATTATTACATTGATATAAAATGATACAAACATATCACAAGATTAAAACTATAATAATATCACTGATGAATATAGATTCAAAAACCCTTACCAAATTCAACAGTCCATTACAAGGATCATAGACTGACCAAGAAGGACTTCCTCCTGATCTCCTAGCTAGCTCTGACTATGAACTTGACAAAGCCTAGAACCTTCTGTGGGCATCTCAATGAAGGGGTTCACATCTTATTGGCCTGTGGCCATGTCTATGAAGAATCGGCTTGATTGATTGTTCATGTAAGAGGTTCTAGCCCACTGCCATAGCATCTCAGATAGGCAGAGAATTCTTTGCTATCTATAAAATCTAGCTGAGCATGATCCAGGTAGCAAGCCAGAAAGAGCTATCATTCCACTGAGACAGGTAGCAAGCCAAGAGTTATCATTCCACCATGGTTTTTGCTTTGGCTCCTGCTTTGAGTTCATGTGTTAATTTCCTTAATGACATGGAAGTTGTGACCCGGAAGTGTAAGCTGAAACAAATTCCTTCCTTTCTGATTTCTTTTTGTCAAAAATGTTATCCGAGCAAAAAACTAACTAAATAAAGCTGAGACATTGGGCTGCAGGGATAGTTATAAATGAAGTGTTTATAAGTTTTGATGAGTTACTTATGCTCTAAAATAAAAGGAAAATTCATTGAAGAAAACATACATAAGAAGAAGCAAGGACTTTTATGTTATAAATCAAAAGACCTAATATTGCTAAAATGAATTACTACCCAAACCAGTCAAGAGGTTCAGTGTAATTCTATCAGAATATAATGGCATATTCTGCAGGATGGAAAAATCTAACCGCATTGAAGCACAAGTAATTCCAAATAATCCAAACAATTGTGAGACTAACATTCCTGATTTCAAAATATAAAACAATCATAACCATAATCAACATGGGTCTACCATAAATCTAGACCGACTGATCAGTACCCAGTGCGGAGTGCCCCCGAACACCTGCATTTGGCCAAATGATCTTAATACAGGTATCAAGACTGTGCAATAAGTAAATAATAATATGCTTTACAACTGGTATTGGGAAAACTGCATATTCACATACAGCATTATAAAATGACTGCTCTACAAGACCATACAAAAAGATCAACTTAAAATGAATTGGAGACTTAAGTGTAGAACCTGAAATGATGACTATTCTAGAAAAATAAGTATTTATTAAATTGGTCTTGATAATGTTTTCATAGATATGTCCCCATAAGAATAAATAAAGGTAATAAAAAAGGCAAGACTAGGTAAATTAAAATAAATGAAAGTGAGAGTCTCCTATTCTGTGAATGGTGTAATAGAATGGTGTAATAGAATGAAAATTCATCTATAGAATGGAAGAAAAGATTTTTAATCTATATAAGGCATATCTATACAAATATAAGTTATATTTATATATCTTATATATACATGCATATATATGGAAATCTATATAAGGATGTATGTCCCAAATTTATACTAATGCCTACAACTCAATAGCAAAAGTACTCCAAGTAACTTGATTTAAAAATGAAAAATAAATTAGATAAGTTTTTTCAAAGATGACTTACAAATGGTCTGCAACTAGGTAAAAAGTTAATCAACGTAATCCAAATCCAAACCAAGATATAGTGAAATAGTGTTCATTCACTCATAGCTCTTACTGTGGCCATCTAATGCATGCATACACATGCACATGCACACGCACATGAAAAGAAAAGCAAGTATTAGTGAAGATATAGAGAACCTATGACCAATACGAAATATGGTGGAAATCAGAAAAGGTGCAATTTCTTTCGAAGTTGGAGCTGTTATGAAATTCGGCATATATGTTCTTCAGTAAAACAACAAAACCAAAAATAAGGGCTGGGAGGACAATTCATTCATTAAGGTGGTTGTCATGCAAGCATTAGAACTTAAATCCTACCCTCAGAATACATGAAAAAGCCATGCACAGCAGCATAAAATTGTAATCTCAGATCTGGAGAAGTAAGAACAGGCTGAATCTTGGGATCCCCTGGTTAGGGAGCTCCAGATTCAGTGAGAGACCCAAAGAAATTAATATAAACAATTGAGGAAGACATCTGATGCTAACTTCTGTCATTCACACACTACCTGCACGCACACACGCGCACACACACACACACACACACACACACACACACACACACACACATACACACACACAAATTAGACACAGAAATCTTAAAAGCCACAAAAAAAAAAAACTAAAATGAAAGCTGCCATGTGGTCTAATCATTCTAGGTATTTATTCAAAAGAACTTAAAACACTGTGGAAAATTAAATCACTGCTAAAACATTGTAGTATTGCTTACATTGTTCACAATGGGTGAAAACATATAGACATACATTGATTTTTGACCCCTTAAAACCTGCTAGACTCTGGAAGGCTTTACCCCAACTGAAACAAGCCAGTCACCAGAAGGCAAGTGCTGCATCATTACATATACATATGCACACACATATGTATATGCATACACATATTCATGCACATACATATAATCAGATACACATACATATGCACATACACATACATAATCATATACACATACACACACATATGTACATGCCCACAGAGGCAAAAAGTAGAATTTGTTGTGCAAAGGAATAGGAGAAAAGGGAAGTGAGGTGCTATCTAATGGCTATGCCATTTTCATCTAGCTAAAGTTATATATTTTAGAGGCATGCTGTACAGCAATACACATAAAGTGACCATACTGTACTTACCTTTTGCTACACTTAAACCATTTGTTAAAAGGGGGATCTTATGTTATGCTTTTGCCCAGTGGAAAGGACATAAAACAAAACACAATCAAATGCTTATGTTGACTTACTGTAATTGTGCTCATTTTTTGCATCAATAGCAAAATTGTATGATTTTGGTGGTTCCTTGTTCAGTGACTGGCATGTTACTGCCTGTAGAGCAAATTGATTCTGTCATCTCTTTGTAAATAGTATTTTTTATTGTGCCCACTTGTTTACAAATTATCTATGGTCACTTATGAAAAGTATTATGTAGTTATAACAGATACCAAATGCCTCACAGACCTAAACTCTTTGTTATCCAGACCTTTGTGAATATTATCAAGATCATTGTGGAGGGAGATAGCCCTGCCATGAAGGTGGGAATTTCCGAAATGAATCTCATCTTGTTTTATTTCAAACCAACTTGTGTATGTTTACTTGACATACGTGGGCCATTCTGAGAGCACCGTTTCTCCTGTTAATGCTGAAATGTAAACTCTGTAATTTTGAAACATACAAAATATATAAAGAATTGACATAGAAAGTAAAAATGAGGCCAAAATCTAATCTCACGGATTCCAACACACAAGGGAAGCAAGACACAGAAGAGTGAATTCTAAGTCATTGGGGCAATCCAAGCCATAGCACACAACAACCACTGTGATTTCTTCGGAGTCTGTTGGTGGCCCTCCCAAACCTCTCTTTAACTGAACTCCATTGGCATCACCAGACCCACTCCAGCACTGGAGCAAGGATCTGATGAGTAAGTCTAGAGCTGGCTGGCCTTGCAGGGTGATGGCTTCAATACATTACTTCTGCTTCAGACAGCTCGCCCATCCCTTTAGTGGGGTAATCTAGCCATATTTTCACGGTCATGGTGAAGGTGAAAGAGTGAGTTTTAGAAACAAAAGAAATGTTTTTGTTTTCAGTGCGTGGTTTGCATCAGCTTTGCTAATGGCCAATGTGAATCTGGGTCAAACCAAGGGCTTCTATGGAGCCTTATAAGACTATGGGTCCTGGGAGGTGAGAAACAGTATGGTCATTGGAGCAATCATTTTACCAGAAATACTAAGCAGCATGTGAAAAGTCACATTTTAGTATTCTTTTCCAAAGGTCTTTGTGACATGCCAAAGAACTAGTGTTTAAGTTCTTCATGGAGTTATTTGTGTTACAAACAAAAAGCAGTTTACACTGGCCCATTATAACCATGTACATCATGTTTCTAATAGAGATGCTTTTCAGGAGCCTTAACGAACCCAGTTCTAATCAGCACATACACAAAGAAATTTCTTTTATTCCTTTGGACCTTGGTGTTTTCCATCAAAAATTGTTCTGATATTTATACTGAAAAGATGTCACTGGTCACAAATAACTTCTTTTTGTTCAGGTGCAAAGGAAGTAGATGTTGAGATTATGTGTTTTGTTGTAGATATTTGACAATGAAAAAATAAAAGAACAAAAACTAAATGAAAATTTAAATATTGGCTGACCCAGAGTCTAGAAGCAGCAATGTAGAATGAGCAAGACCCTGAAGATCATAGACCTTCATTGGTTCATTCTAGAACAATCATTGAGCAACTACTAAGTTTGTAGCACCACAAGGCACTTGCTGTGAGATTACAGCATGTGTACACACACACACACACACACACACACACACACACACATACACATTGCACCAAATGCTATTGACCTTAGTTTGTATGTTCCTTATTTCATTAGCATCAACCTAAAACTTAGCAACAACAACAAAAAATCATTAAACTAAGAAGTGTCATTGAACATCCTTTATTCAATTCTATCCAAGCAGCATAGCAACCGCAGGCATGGGTGGTTAATATGTGTTGGTACCAAGCCCATATAAGCTAGTTCTGTGTACGTTCTTCAGAGTGAACCTGCTTGTTTGGATTTTGTCTCATCACCTTTTTACTAAGTGTACAGTAATATTTGAGCCACTCTGTCAAGCTTTGGCATGAAGAGGCCAGTGTGCTCTGAAAGTGATCATTATGTTTCATGAGAATTGATTGAGCACCTACTTTGTTCCAGAAATTGACCTAGGCTTTAAGATACAAATAATATCAAGTTTAATAAAAAAAAATCTTTATTTGAAACTTTGGAGTGAGGTATGATTCAGACTTTACATTTTTAAAGTTTTAAAAAATGCCAATGCTATGACTTCTAACACCCCTAGAAGTCTGGGGCAACACTCCACAATCAAACTTAGTCACTCTCTGCCCCTACAATATAGGAACACTTACAGTAAATGGGACAAAGTCTGTCCCTGGCTTCATATCAATTCAGGAGAGATTTTGCCAAACACACTTTTCTACAAACTTATTGAAGGATATTTGAGGCTCCAGAACGTTTTTCCCTAGAAGATTTTGGATCTGAGACTTGTGACTATAGGAGCGTGTCCCAGTTTAATGTGTCAAGTCTTTGCGTTGACACTTCCAGCTCAAGGATACTGAGGAATAGGGAGGCTGAATCACTTGTCCAGTGTTTTGGTTTGGTTTTTTTTTGTTTGTTTGTTTTTTGTTTTTTGTTTTCCTCATGGAGAGAGAAGGAAACTGAGACTGTCTTCAGTAACTCCGACACTGCACAGTCAGTGACAAAAAAGGTAGATTGGGAAGCATGGGAAATCCTGAGTCCTTTAGGACTACACAGATGAGCAGCTGACAGGCCCAGCTTATGATCCAGGTGCTGATGAAGAAGAGTGTCCAGAGTTTGCTGAATTGAAAAGGAGATGCAGGGCAAGACTGGTTGGGGTGAAGGGGGCTGGCCCATAGTCACAGTACAAGCCTAATCACCGGACCACCCCTCGGCCTTGGTCAGAACTTCAGCTTCAAATCTGCCATTTCTTGTAGGGTGAGGTTTGCAATGTTTGAATCTTTACCTCTAAAAACTACTCCGTTTAAATAAATCCTGGAATTGCCCATTTGCGTTGCCACAGAACACCAGGCTGAGGCTTTTGAAGGGAGCCAAGTTAAATATTGTATCTCCTTTTAAGAAGTTAATCCCCCTGGGTCTTCGACCTTTGTTCTTTGCTCCCAAAGGCAGGGACATATGATGTTTATCTTGCCAAAAATAGTTAGAAGTCATCTCAGAGCTCTGTGCCGAGTGGGCCAAACCCTGGTGACCTCTTTGACTAGCCCAACTCCTGTTACGTTAACCTCTGACTTCAGCTCTCTTAATGGCGACCCTCCCCAGCACTGTAATTTCCCTCCCACTGTGTTCACTCAGGCAAATATTTACTACTGAGGTTTCACAATTTATTTTTCAAACAAAGTGGCAGGGACCACCCCGTGCCACCACATCCTCATTTCGCATTAGAAGCCATCATTCCCGAGATATAATTTTACCAGAACAAATGTGCTTTCGGAACTTTTGACATGAGATGAAGGCTCGACTTCCTATGCAAGGCAACCCCGGGCCCCTGTCAGCTTGGAGATGGATATAAACAAGAAATGCAAGCCTGTAATTGCTGATGGAAATCAGATAAGACCTCTTTAAATACAACCATTGATAGAAAAATGTGAACTCGAATTACCTTTGATTAAGTCACTTAAGAAAATAAAGCTAGGTTGGGTTCAAGGGAGGATTCCAAGCAGGCTTTTGGGCAAGGTCTGGGAGACGCTCAGCCTCTCAAAGCCAAGGTGAAGAAAATTAAAGTCAGAAGCACAAGCTTATGAAATGAAGCAGGACTCAGGGTAGAGCCTCTTGCAGGCCCTTAGGCCCTAAGGGGACCCAAGTGCAGCATGACTCCTTCACAAGCCCCTGAAGGAGTCTGCTTTCTATGCAGTAACATCTTAGTATCTACCCAGTCAGAGCCTGCTGCTGAGCTTGGTGGGAACTGTGAGAGAGAAAACCCTTGCAGTCACAGTCACAGAACTGCTTGCCATTAAATTACTTGTTATTCAGATTAATCTGGGTTCCCCGGTGAGTTCTACATAGGTTACCCTGCTGTGTCAAGGCCTCATGCTTAGCTCTAGAAGAAATAAATAAAAACAAAACAAAGCAAAACAAAACAAAACAAAAGCATAAAGTGAAGTCCTGTCCCATTTTGTACTCTCTCACTCTTCTACATTTTGTAACTCATTGCTCACAACTACTTTTTAAAAATTCCAGTTTATTGGTATACAAGAAATAATAACTATACACTATACATTTTGTTTAATTATTTTAAAGTCTAAGTTATTTCCATGTGCCCAAGAGAACTCTGCAAAGCTGTTTCAGTGACTTAAGTGTGTTTTTGGGAAGACAGTGGATATAAATGGAGATGGTGTGTCATCCCTCCCCATTCGAGATCATCAGTGACAGACACTGAGGCAAACAGGAGAAGAAAACAACTATTCCATAAAATATGGAAGATTCCATAAACATGGCTTAAGTTCTTTGGATTTTTTTTTAAAATCACTTTGTTGCTTTTCTATCATTACAGTATAGAAGCCAGATTCTATTGTTTTATTTGTCCTCCTCTTAGAGACAATTGGGAACATTCTACTATACATAGGCAACTTTACAGTGTTCGCTTCAGGATTCACAGACAGTACCAAACAAAAGTATTACATATTTTTAAATGATAGTATCTTTCTTTAGCTTAATTTTAAGCTGAAATTTAGATTTCACATGTTCCATTTTTTTAAATTTTCTTTTTAATTGACAAATAATGGATCATTTTTGATGGTGACCATTGTAATGTTTTGATATATATTTATATTGTGTAATAATTAAGTCTTAATAATTAAGAACAGCAGGTCCATCACCTCAATATTTAAAGTTTTTCTTTGAAAATGGCCACCTACTCAATTCTTAACTGTCGCATATGTTAGATGTATTTATAATGTTTACTAAAAATATAATTATATCCTACATCTTACATATAAGTATCATAGTCATGAAGTAAAGTTTTTAACCAGGAAAAATTACATCTCTACAAAGTGATGTGCTCAGTGATATAAGGACTTTTTGAATCAGGGGAGAAAAAGAGAGAGAGAGAAAAGTATACCACAGGTGTTTGAGCCACCCGTGTAACCTTTATACAGGCAGTGTGAACACTGGCATAGGGAAATGTGCACAGTACACACACACAGGCAGTGTGAACACTGGCATAGGGAAATGTGCACAGTACACACACACACAGGCAGTGTGAACACTGGCATAGGGAAATGTGCACAGTACACACACACACACAGACAGTGTGAACACTGGCATAGGGAAATGCGCACAGTACACACACACACAGGCAGTGTGAACACTGGCATAGGGAAATGCGCACAGTACACACACACACAGGCAGTGTGAACACTGGCATAGGGAAATGCGCACAGTACACACACACACAGACAGTGTGAACACTGGCATAGGGAAATGTGCACAGTACACACACACACAGGCAGTGTGAACACGGGCATAGGGAAACACACACAGTACACACACAGATGTAGATCAGACACTAATTAAGTAATAGATTCCACTTATTAAAATACATTTTGGCATTGCTATGAAGAGTCCCTCCACTCTCTTGGAGCTGCACTGGTGCCTTCTTTTACTGGAGCTGAGGCTGACACTGTGAGGAAAGACCAGGAGAAGCAGGGGAAGGAGAAAGCGCTCAGCTCCATGTTTCCTCCTCTGAGGCCCTGGTGAGCTATCATGCTCCCTCCCCTCTGAAGGCCAGAGCACAGGAGAAGCCATGCAAGTCATTGCTGGACACTTCTTCACTTCCTTCTCCCCTGAATAAAAACACCCCCAAGAAGAGCAGAAAAAGACTGCTGCCTCAAAACAGAGTTTAAAAGAAAAAAGGGGTAGGGATGCACAGGTTATGTTTAAATGTTTTAAAGAGATTGGCATGGGCATAATTCCGGGCAGACTGTATTGCTGGCATAGACTTCAGACTCAGAAAAGCTCGTTTCTACAAATTAAAGAGCTGCACTTTTATTAACATATATATATATATATATATATATATATATATGTTAATAAAAGTATATATTTTTATTTGAGTACATATATATACTTATTTAAAATATGTGTTTGGCATGTTCTCAGATTTTAAAAAATCAAATTTTGATTTTTTAATATTGGCTTAAATAAATATAATGTTTTGGTAATTTTTCCCATTTGTTTGGTTTTATTTGTCAATAGAGGAGCTCTGGTCACTCCACTGAAGAACACAGTGACAACTTTTATCTGGAATGTCATGACTGTTCCTCCATCATTTCCATCCCTGCCAATCTACTCTTCGAGGACAGCATAGCCTGTCTAACAGCTGTATGTACTATTTTACACTTTTGCATATACAAGGGAAACTAAGTTCTTCTTGATTGTTTTAAGAATCGCCATATATAACAAATCTCTTTAGGGCACAATTGAAATATAAGACTTGCACAGCTCAATTCCAATTATGCCTTTTGCACAGATAAAACTAAAAGTGCTCTCTCTCTCTCTCCCTCTCTCCCTCTCTCCCTCTCTCCCTCTCTCCCTCTCTCCCTTTCTCTCTCTCTCCCTTGCCAACTTGTTATTATATTTGCATTCAAGGACTAATTGTGGGAAAAACTAGACTCTCCACCATAAAAAGAAAAAGAAAATATAATAAAGCAGTAATTGTCCAGTGATGACTGAGGAAACACCGTTTCAGTTCTGTTCAGACACGCATAGGGATCTTTGTACTGTGCTCATGGTGTAATGCTTTTCATAAAACAAAACCTGCACTATAAAATTCCTATTTTATACCAGGGCTTTTCTGCCCAGGTATGTAATTGTAAGTCATGTGGCAATTCAAGTTGCTCTTTTGTTCTGTAATGCTACCATCAATGAGAGGTCAGTGAGAGCCAAGGGAGAAGCAGATTATCACACAGAGACCTCTGGCCGTGGTTTTCAGTATAAAGGCTCAGACATGACTGGTAGGGAAGCTGGGTCACAGCAGCAACCTGCCTTGGTTGCTGGATGCTTTTTAAGTCCAGCCAACGCGGAGCTAGTTCATCCGACCGACATCTGTGGATGTTGGCACTGTTCCAGTTCTCAACTCTCCTTAGAGGCTCTTGGAGCATATTTAGGAATTATTAGCTATCTTGTGACATGAGACTCTGAAGGAAAAAACAAAGCTGATGTCACTCCTACACCAACATAGGACATACTGTATCGATGTTGCATCTTTAAAAATGTAATTATTATTCTGATGATTTCTTCGTTTAATTTTCTGCTTTAAAAATAAAAGTGCACACCTGCTATAAAAGATACGGTTACTTAAAGGGGTTTGTGAGCTTTGAGTCTCAACACTTCTCTTTGAGGGGCAGTGTTGAGAAATTACCCTTCAAAAGTATATTTCAGGTTCATATTTTAAACATTGTAACAATGAAAATATGTTTATCTTGGAAAAGGTACCCTGGATCTATTGTTGTACGTTCTCAAAAATTAAAGCAGTTAAAGTGTATAAGCACAAGAGAAGTGTATGCCGTAACTTCACTCCCTGTTATTGCTGGCACTGGAGAGAGGGCATCGCAGCTAAGAGTACATGCGGCTTCCCTCGTGGACTTGAGTTTGGTTCCCAGCACCTATAACAGGTGACTCCCAAGTGTCTCTAACTCCAGCTTTTGAGAGAGCCAACATCTCTGTTCTCTGTGGGCACCTGCCATCTTGTGAACATACTGTTACACAGACACACTTTACATATCACAAGCATACACTTAATCAAAAGTAAAACACACATTTGAAAAAGATGAATAGTAGTACTTTAGTTATCATCACCAGTTGGTTTTATGTTCTTCTTGCGAAGCCCATTTCTTTTCATTTTGGCCCTTCATGCATATCCACAGCTAACTGCCTTGGTGGGCACCAAGAGAAGAATGCTGTCCTTGAAAGAGTGAGTTCTGCAGTTTGCTGCCTAGGTCCACAGATCAGCTCTTTGCTTTTTAACCTGCCAGTGCTTGGACAAGTTATTTAACATCTTTGTTCTTTATTTTAGTAGACTTAAATTTTTTCCACATAGGGCTGGTGTAAAAATAAGAGACAAAGTGTGTCACACAGCCAGGCAGTAGTAAATACTGTACAACAATAGCATTTGCCACCAGGCTCCGGTGGATAACAGTGTTGATAAGGGTGATTACCTGTCAGACACTGTAACAGGTAAATGGGGAATTATAAAGGAGAAATTACAGCCTTTGATCTCAAGCAAGTAAAATATATGTAAACTATGTTTCACTGTAAATCAACTAATAAAACAGTTGACCAGCACAGAATGCCTGAGGGAGGTTTGCTGTTGAGAGCCTGCATACAGATGGAGTCTGAGCAAGTGTAAGAAAATAACTCACAGTGTCTCTCTATTTCTACACCAGAGTTATGATGTGAGCAGTAGTATGGAGAATTGCTGGAGGAAAAGAAAGAGTTCAATGGAGCATTAGAAAAGGCGTCGTGACACACCCCTTTAATCCCAGCACTAGGGATATAGAGACCAGAGGATCTCTGTAAATTTAGAGGAGTCTAGTCTATCTTGTGAGTCCCTGGCCAGCTAGAGCTACATAATGAGACCACAGTATCAAGAAAAAATATTAGAAAAATATAAAAGTCATGCAAGAGAACACAGCAATCTGGTATATACCGAAGAACAGGGCCCATAGAAAATGAACCAGTGGACTTAAGAACAAGTATAAGATGATGGTTCTTTCACGTCCCACTGCTTGGTGCTTCTCTTCCTTAAGACCAAATCAGGACAAGTATAGGCATAAGACACAAACGTCATCTTGCACAAGGGATGGTTGGTCAAAGGACAATGAAAGAGAAAGCAGCAGCAACAAGAAGAGGAGGAGGAAGACTGAACAATGACAGATGCTCTTCAAGAGTAGCTAGCAGATTAGTGAAACAAGATTTGCCCATAGAGGGGAATAGAAGAGTTATAGAGAAGGGAGCCCCTGGGAACAGTGCTGGGGGAATGACAGCAGAGAGATGGGGTGGGAGATGTGTTCACAGACTGATTTGAAGAGAGAAAAGTGTGTTTAGCATGTAGGCCACTTTCAGAAGACAGGAGATAGAAGTCAATTCCAGCATACTTCAATCTAAAAAAGGCTAGAAAATTAGATCAATGGATGAAGAATGGTTTCGGCAAGGTTTGAAAGTAGAGAAATTTGAGAGAGGAGGCCACTGGTGGTAGCACAGAAGAAAAAGAAATTGGCTTGATCAATGTCAGTAGTTCCCCTTGGATTTAGACTTGATGTCACCCCAGTCCAGAGTGATGCAGAAAGTAATTGCAGGTGTTCCTTTTGCAAGGAAGTTACATCTTTTGGGCTTGTGCTAGGCTGAAAATATACTGAGTTGAAAGTGCATTTGCTGTCTCTGGATGATCCTCATCAGAGCAGTACTCACTGTGGCATTACCCTTGCTTGTACTCCTTTCAGCTTCACCACCTGAGAACTGTGGCTGCGGCTGTCTAGCATTCTAGAAGACTACCATACTATGGGTCCCAGTCCAGGAGACAACCAAAACTCATAATTTCAAGTCCACTTTCTATTGAGTACATATTGCTTTCCCACCATGATAAAACTGGAAAAGTCCCAAGTAGAAAAAACTTAAGTCGCAAAAGGTCTGCATAAATCTACTTTGAAGAAAGGAAGAGTCGGAGATTAAACCGAGTAACAGATACCAGGTGAGGTAGAAATAAAATCGAGAAGTGAGAGGATGCCAACAGCCTTCCAGAAGGAGAGGCCTCTGCTCTTAGTCTCAGAGAAGTGACTGTCTAGAGAAATGGCATATGATAAACTAGAGGCCAGCACTGATGCTGCCCATGAGGGACGTGGGAGAGTGAAGCATAGGACACCCAGACTGAAGCAGGAGGTGGCTGGCTCCTCTCTGTTCAGAGCTTGTCTGGCTGCTGGATGAGCAGAGTGATGGGTGAGTGAGGTGTTTGCATAAACATAGGAGCTGCTCTACTTCTCTATTGCAAATCTCTGGCCACAGAATTCACATAATCCTATTTTTCTTGTAAAACAGAGACTTTCATCATACTCGAGAAGGAGTTTCATTGTAGTGCCAAGCTCAAATGAACCAAAACTCTTATTCTAGTTGAGAGCTATAATGTCACAGAATGAATTCTTTTACTCAGACAACTTAACATTTAAACAATTTGAGCTCATTTAAAACTATTCCACGTCAATTTTTTTAATATTTTGTTTTTAGAAAGCACCATACATATTTTAGGACAAATAAATATTTACCTTTGAGAAGTGCATTTAATGGGTCATATTAGTAATACTATCTCCAATTAGTATTTGCATCAGATAATTTTTTAAACATATATATCTAATGGAATATTTAGAAGCCTAAAATTTAAACATTGCTCTCGGTTTGACCTATTGTTTGAGATGAGCCTGTGGACTAGAGATAGTTGACATCACAAAACATATTTTGCGACAGTCTTCTTGGCAGCATGCCCTGTGTGGTTCTTGCTCCAGCATTCCCAGCATTCCTTGCACAAGTCCTGTTTACACAGTAGGTATCTAACACGCACTGGGTTGAAGCGAAGTAATTTAATGCAGATATTCAGAAGAAACTGCCTTCCTTTTTGCCACCATCTCTGCTTTCAGCCTTTAAAGTCAAAAACTTAAAGGGTAAAACATATAAATATATGCGAAGCTACTTGTGTTTTCATTTTACTAAAGGTATTTATATCATGAGGCATTTAGAGTCATCTGCAATGCTTTGTGAGACATTTAACCAGTGCTGCCTTGGTTTCTCACTAATTAAAAATCAAGTTATTAGAATACAAATCTACTGGCAGTGTATTTAAGCGAGCACAGCACGGACACAGCCTAAAACACAGGGAGGGGTCAGTGTTAAGTTATACGACACACTGAATATGACTTCCTCATTAAGAAAATACCTCGGCTCTAAGTGTAGTGCTTACTGTCAGTAGCTCAGAACCCACGGACAACTTTTTTTCCCTGCATGTCTACGTTTCTGAGCATCCATGAAGCTAAAGCTAACTGAAATGAATAGCCAGAAGTACTAAGTCGTTATTTTTTTTTCTCAACATAATTGTTTATATGTTGTGGTGAGTAATGTGTAAGAAACATGAAAAATGAACAGAAATCCAGACCATGTCAACAGTAGGAAAGGGGTCATAGTCCTTAGGCTAAGAGTCATGTTATCCCGCTGCCTTAAGTAATCTAGATGTGACTGGCTACATAATATAACTTAATGGTAACCCCCAACTCATTGTGCCCAAGGTAAACGCTATTCTAGACATTTATGTAGGTTCAGTTAATAGCCAGGTAACCGACCTGAGATACCCTTTCCAGATCTGCAGCATGCCACTAAGGGGCCAATGTGAACTGAAAATCAATCAATCATGAATATGTACCAGGAAGTCACCTGAAGGTTTATCATCTGTCAAAGATGGCTTTGTGGGAAAACTTGTTGTGAATGGGCCTGGTGCTGTTTGTTGATGCTAATTTTGTTCTTCTGGGAGGGGCTGGGGAAGGAGTGAGTCATATTCAGGTGACTTCATGTGAACCAATCCCCTAATGAATAAAGGAGACAACCACTGGGCAAGTAGGCAGGACTTCTGGGTTGGACAGAGGAAGAGAGGAAGCAGGAGAGAGGCCCTTTTGGAGCAGGGCCAGAATATGGGTAAGATGTAGTTGCTAGAGTTTCCTGGTATCATGGCAGATCCACAAGGATTCGCCACTGGAAGAATCAGATTTTAATAAGGCTTACAAGATTAGGTTTTAGTTGTTGGGCCCAGAGATTGAGTTACCACTGTTTCTGAACTTAGCTTTTGTTGTGTTTTCTTTCACACAGCAGCTTGTCTAGATTCAAGAAAGAAAGGTACCTCGGCAAAGCATAGGTTTGCCAGATGCGCACCACAAGGGCTGTGGGGGATTTGAAGCACGGGGTTGGCATGGTAACGATCCACCAGTGGGAACCTAGCTAGCTGGGTGAGAGATTGTGGAGTTCTGAGTCAGAGTCTCCATGAGATAAAAACAGGTCAGCTATTGCCCATCAGTGTATGGCAGGCCAGGCTGCCGGGGCAGAGTTGCAGGCACAAGGGCAGGAATGTGCCGGTTCTTTTTTCTTTTCTTTTCTTTTCTTTTCTTTTCCTTTCTTTTCTTTTCTTTCTTTTTAAAAATATTTCCTGCAACAGAAACTCATTCAGGCAGGTTCTGGGATAATTGAACAAGGTGCAGACTGTGGGCTTCAACATGTTCTCAACTGAGCCGACAGTCTCTATAGGTAGAACAAATGTATAAGCAGACTCAAAATTATGATTAGAAGGTAGTGTGTTAAATGTGTCCCAAACATCTATTTTCTTAAGAAATACTTACGCAGTGGTTAGCATAAGAGCCCTAGATGCAAGGTCCTGCTGTGATCACTAAACTTATGTGAAGATCCAGGCATAGTGTGCTGGTGACTGGCATATTCTCTGAAGCTGGTTTAGGGGGACTATGAGGACACAAAGAAGTATCTATCTCACCAAGATTTGACAGGTATGGGCTGATGCATGGAATTTCACAGATGAAGGTGGCATTATGAAAGGCAAGTAGGACATTGTAGCCAGAAGGCTAACAGTTGAGGACACTAGAGCAGAGGAAACTGATTTCTGAGGCTGAAGAAGTTCAGAATGTAGATAAGGAAGTTAAACATTTAGAGAAAAGATGCAAAGATCTTAAATAACCACAGCCCAGGTACACTGAGTGTCTACAGTGGAGGTGGACATGGAGTGTCAGCTCAGGAGACTCTTGGAATAAGAAATGGAGCCCAGGTTTCATACTGGAGAAGACAGGGAGTGACTGAAACACCTGAAGCATAAACAACAACCAAACTTAATTTTAGAAAAAAAAAAAACTGTTCCAGCTATTTGTGGAAATGGAAAAAAATAAGTTCCTTCTCTCTCCTTGTCCATCTCAGCAAGTGATAAAATTAGCTACCTAGATATTGACATCCCAACCCTGGGTACCATTCTTTGTTCTCCTTGTTATCTTCCTTTCAGTATTCCAAACACATCCTAAATCTCTTTGCTTCTGTTCACATCCCATTGACAGAGGCTGTCTCATATGTGGATTGCGGTGTGCAGCTTCAATCTCTCCTCCCTGGGTCTGGCTTCGCTCGATTGTCATCCAGTCTCCCTAGGATGCCAAGAGTGAGCCTATTAAAAATTAAATGATATGATGCCTCTTTTTCTCTAAAGGCCTCCCAGCATCTTCCTATTGCTCCTGAATAAAACTCAGAAACGTTTTAATGCCTACAAAGCCATAGGCCCTGCTGCCAGGCCAGGTAGACATCCAGTCCGAGTGACATTTTCACCTTGTTGGTACACCATTCATGTAGTATGCCTCATGCCCTCCCTTATTTCTGGATGCTGCTCTTCTCTGCATGTCACATGGCTGGCTCCTTTTTATCTTTCCCTTTCAGCTAAATGTTATGAACTCACAACTGCCTTCCTAAAAATATATTTTTCCCCTTCATAATGCCAGTCAGTAGGACATCACTCTTGTCCCCTTGTACTGCTCAAAACACCCTGAAATTTACACACCCACTTGTTTTCTTTATTAGTATCTATTCCTCAGCATTTGGATAATCCATGGCTGTAAGAAAGCTGATCTTTTCCTGGTTCTGTGGGAAATACCGCTACATGGCAGAGACTTCATAAATATATACTGATCTAATAAAAAGTTGGACATACCAAATCAATGTGAAAGCTCTTAATGTATATCAGGTGATATATGAGGCCTATGCTGCAACAGGATGGCTGAAGACAGAGAGGAAGGAGTGAATTAAAAAAATGACAATTGGTGGGTACGATCAATAAAAGTTAATAAGCAGTGAGGATGTGATAGGAAATAAAATTGAGAAGTCTGAGGGTTTTCAGCCCAGGTAGCCGGTCTGGTGTGAACTGCTCTCTCTGCTCTACTGCAGGGAAGGCTTGGGACATTCTGTTTTTGGTAAATGGAAGGATAAATACTATGTTTTGTTTAGTGATGGAAAAAATAATTAACAAATCATCCATATGACTCAGAAGAACAAACAAAATATGTAATAAAATTGTACTGGATAATAGCATTATGTGGGATAATATAGTGGGTAATGTTAGGGTCTGTGAATCTCTGAAGAATGATATTCCAGACACAAACAGTATGCAGAAGCAAAACAAACAAACAAAAACATTTATTGTACAAATTCTTGCATGCAGGGGCCCAATTCCATTGGGATGGGAGAACCCCAACTAAATATGCAGATTCAGTTTTAAAACCAACAAGAGGAACATTGGCGGGGTTAGGTGATCTACGTCTTGATTTATGGGTTCTATCTCTGGAGGTCTGGGTGATGCTATGGTTGGCTAGAATCTTTCTTCAAGCATACTTCACTGTTATTATTTCATGCCAAAAAAGGGTAGCTCTTAACCTCTTGGCTGAAAGTTTGGCTAACTGTCCTTCTGCAAGCTATGGAGGGATCCCTTTTACATAAGCCAGTGGTTATTCCAGTAGCTGATTTAACCAGTTCTGAGAAGTAGAAACTCAGGCCTAGTCTTCTGTACTGCTAGTTTGTAGCCTAACCTGGTGTCAGCCTGGCTCAGACCAATTCACCCCTTTCAGTAATTCTAAAGCAAAAGGTGGGACAGCAAAATGCCCCAGGGATAAAGGCATATGTCATCAAGCCTGATGACCCAAGTTTGATCTCCATGGCCCATATCTGGAAAGAAACTTCTATAGGTTGTCCACTGACCTCCATTTATGTGTCCCAAAGCACATGCATGCACTAAATGCAAAGGCAAAAGATGTTTCTACTGTTATTATCAAAGTTGAAGATACAACGTCTTCATTCAGGAAGAATCAGGCCAGGACATTCTATACTGATGTCACTTGCTATCTTGTCACTGGCCAAGGTTGTTCCTACTTAAGTGAGTGATCTTTCAGAGTTCAAACTTTTGTAAAGAATAAATTCAAGGAATGGAGAGGCATTTTAGTTCTTTCAAGCATTAAATGAATTTCATATTTAAAAACAAACAAACAAAAAACCGAAAAACAAATTGCTATATGCGGCTCCTGTAATCTTCATGGCAGAGGCCCACTTTCAAATAAAAGAGAATGGTCTAAAATCCTTCAAGAAGCCTTGTGTTCAAGGGAGTATGATATTTTATTTCATTTCTTTATAACAATGTAGACTTTCTCTCAAGAAAAACAGGTGGTGCCCTTCGATTTAAAAAAGATTTTTTCCTAGCTCAGCCATGACTTTACTGAACCAGGATTCTCTGATTTGGTTAACAGAGAAGAACAACACAGGTCATCAACACTTGGTAGACTCCATCAAGGGTTTTCCTTTACCTTCATGTTGAAATAAAATTCCTAGAATAGGCCCTAGGATTGCTGAAGATTTCTCTAAGTTGATGGGACTAAATGTAAAACATGTTACTTTGCACCACAGAAACCTGCATCAATGTGACCAGAAAGTTTGGAAAATTGCTGGATCCTTTAGCAGCAATGCAATGGACTTGAATGAGAGCCAGTGCAACTGCATAGTCATACTTTTGAATCTGAGTATGATTCCACCTGCTTGCCTCTTTCTTGCCCCTGATAACCCTTTGATGTACCAGAAGTGTTTTCCTATTATGAACAAGACCATTGAAAACCTGACTTAGTTCATGGAGAGTCATAGGAGTTTTGGGATCAATCCTGGCACTTGGTTTTCTCTGGTCTCATGCTAAATATTGCCCACACAGTGTTATACATAGCAGGACTTTGTGGGCATCAGTAGCTTAGATTTAAAGGGTGAACAGCCACTCCTGAGACTTACTGCTATTCTAATACTTGGAATCATAAAAAAAAATTCCATATCCTTCTACTGACAGTTAGTCTTATGAACACTTACTGTCCTGATAAAAATTTATATTTATTCTGTGCTCTTGGCAGTCTCAGCCCATGATCGCTTCTGTTGCAGAGCGATGCCAAAACACATAAAGTGTAAGGCTTGACCAAACACTAAGGCAGAAGCTTCATCCCCTGATGGTTCCATAGGAGAATTAAGTAAACACTTTGATGCTATATGAAAAGTGTCTCTCATCCTGCTAATCCAAATCATGCTGAAATAATAAACAGTTGCATTTGTGTGGCTTCAATAACTGGTAGGTATATTTCAGATTGGAATTTGGATTATTTTCTCAGGTCTCAAGGACAAAAATCATGCAAGGAATGAATGTCATTTAAAGCTTAATATATAATTGATATTCTGAAGAACCACAAACACAGAGGGTAAGGAGTTCCACATGCTTGGAGTGTACACCACGCGGAGTCCTAACAGGAGTTCCACATGCTTGGAGTGT
>NW_022196896.1:82615311-82683334 GCF_008632895.1 Mastomys coucha
TGTACACCACGCGGAGTCCTAACAGGAGTTCCACATGCTTGGAGTGTACACCACGCGGAGTCCTAACATGCTGGCTCCGTCAATCCTTAAACAGCTGGCTAGGTTGGCATTATTATCTGCCTTTTATGGATGAAAGAATCTGAAAGTTTAAGGAAGTTTGTAATAGTTCAACAGCACTTCACTAACTCTGATTTCTTTCCCCTACACAAATAAAAAACTTCATTATCTGAGATTCAAAAAGAAAGAAAGAAAGGAAGGAAGAAAGAAAGAAAGGAAGGAAAAAAGGAAGGAAGGAAGAGAAGGAAGGAGGGAGGGAAAGAAGGAAGGAAGGAAGGAAGGAAGGAAGGAAGGAAGGAAGGAAGGAAGGAAATTACCTGCAGTCCCACTAGTGGGGACACTGAAGGACCTTGATTTTCAGGACAAAGACAAGGAAATATATCCGATAAGTTAATGGAAAATCTAGAATTCAACAGAAGAAAACATAGCCATATCATGTAAAGGAAGGTCATATAGTTTGTCTTCAACGGAATTGGAACATCCATGAGCCATTCATGATTTTGACTCAGACAAGATGCAGAGCATGAAATCCGAATTGTCATGTGTATATTTTACCAAGCATATGTGCATGTTAAAAAGCTATGCTGTGTATCTGTATTCTAAAACTCTATGATCTTATGCTTCCTTCTTGCAGTAAAAATTTTGTAATTTTTAAAAATAATTCCATAAAATGAAGTTCAGAGTAATAGAACGTTCAAAAATTACTATCATGCCCTTCTTGAAAAGAGTGAATAAATTTAAAAGATGATACATAACCAAACAATGCTCCAGGAAAATCTGATCTAGAATCAAATGCCCTGCCCTATACCTTTATAATAGGTAGATCCTTTTGAAGTCATTGAGCTAGATTGGTACAGACACTTAGCATGGGCATCCTTTTTCAATAGATCTCTTCTGACCTAATGAGATCTCTCTCTTTCTCTTTCTCTCTCTTTCTCTCTCTCTCTCTCTCTCTCTCTCTCTCTCTCTCTCTCTCTCTCTCTCTCTCTCTCTCTCTCTCTCTCTCTCTCTCTCTCTCCCTCTCTTACCTTCTTCTTTTCAAGAAGGTCATTGGTGTCTTCTGAAGTGAGAACCATTGGCAAATGTCACTTCCAAGGTATGTGTCTCTAACAGAATGATATATTTGGTTTAGATATTACTAGGAAAGGGATTAATTGACCCAAATATACAGCTAAATTTCAGGGAAACTTGGTGGAAGATAGAGAGAGTCTCGGTCCCTCCATGTTCTGGAAGCCTCCATTACTGATGAGAGCAAAGTATTTGAATTCACTGGACCTTCATCACTTATAGATGCAAAGAATACACACATTTGCTCTTAGTTGAGATTCATCTGGTTTCTTCCCCTGTAAAAAACAATCATGCATTGGAGCTCAGGCCGTCTCTAACTCAGTTGCCTGATATTAGATCCCTTTTCCTTAACTGAACTAGGTAGTCAGAGGGAGAGGAAGCATTTAGGCTTACTGTGACTAGATGTCTCAGAGTGGGGTGGTACCCAAGGGGAGCTTGCCCTTCTCTGAGAAGATGTAATGGGGGAGGGATTTCTAAGAATGGGACTGGGAGGAGAGGAGGGACAGGGGCCATGATCAGGATATAAAATAAAAAAGCTAATTAATTAATTAATTAATTAATTTAAAAAAACTGTTGTGCTTCATCTGCTTGAGCTGTAAATAGCACATAGTTAAAGGACCTCTCTGACCTCCGTTCCAGCAGCACTAATACCTTTAGCATAAGATTTTTGTAACTCTTAAATCACCTCCACTTTGACTAGCTAGATATATATCTGAGAACTGTCAAATTCCTCCTCAGAGCTGGCCCTGTGTCAATGACCCCTTGGCAAATGGTCTCAGTGGGGTGAAATATACAATGGAAGGAGGTATTTCTTTTTATTGGTTCTAAATTTACTAGCCTTTAGCTTCATGAAATTAAATTATGTCACAGGGTGAACATTATAGTTATAACTGACATTTATGAACTGCATTCTACCCATTAATCCTGAAATGCTATGCAAACTGACTTAACAAAATTAAATGTGTAGCTGTGTGCTCCTGCCGTCTTTACAGTGATTCGTGTACGCATTCTGAAGTCTCAGTGGTACAGAAGTTACCTCTGGGACCTCTATTTCTAACCCCCATGGCCTTATTAGAATTTTTGTCTAGAGATGACAAGGTTTTTAACTCCCTTCTAAATTTTCCCTTACCTCAGGCTGAGGTAGAGAACATCATGGCCCCTCCATGCTCTGGAAGCCCCCAACACTGAGGAAAGCCTTTAGTTCAGCATAAGGTGGCTGGCCTCTGTGGAAAATGCAACATCCTAGTTCATCTCAGTTGCCCATGTCCTCATTACTCCCTTGTTCATCCTTCCCCCTTTCCTTTTCCCAATCCCCAGTATCCCTTACTGTCTCCATTCCTTCCTTTTTTAATCTCTTGGGCCTTTATCCATATATTGATTCACTAGGAATTTGTCTCTCTTAGCCCCACTTCGAGAGATGAGGGAAGGAAATCAATCATGAGGGTCAGATACAACTTTTGAGTCTCATCCCCTGAGGGACTAATAAGAACTTTTTGTTGAAAAAGCTAGTCTGACTCTTGAATGACTTTTCCAGCTCATTCTGTCTCAAGATGAGCCTGAGGCAGTATAGAAGAGATAAAAGGCAGTGTGCTGCCTCCTGAAACAGCTGTGGGGATAGAACTAACTAAGGTGACAAAAGAGTGAAGAAAAGACAGAAAAGCTGGGACCAGGTTGTCTGTGTTTTCTGATAAGGAAGCTATAGCTCTTGGAAGATCTGCATGCTTAGTATATGATATTGAAGTGGGTCACTACATACAGATGACAGGAAGCAGGGTTTTTATGTACTGCTGAACAAGGAGGCCTGTTTAGCTGATCTGGGTGGGAACAGCCTTTGTTGGGGACCAGTACCTAGGCTGTAAATACTCAGGAAGGAGAAAGTTACAAATTGTCAAAGTCCACATTTGGACCAAAGGAAGGCTCTGCTATCCTATGGAGCATGTCTTGAAGAAGAACCTACTATGATCATGAGGCAATGGCACTGTGGTCCTTAGTGTAACTGTACCAGAAACACATTCACTTAGGATGCTACTTGATCCCTACAGTAGTTGCTGATGAAAAGACTATGGTCTGAACCAGGGCAAATATATTCCTTACTTGACCTGGGGAGAATTATGTAACTTTTCAGATCTGTAGTCTTTTCCAGCTATGGAAGTTTTAGGTAATGTGGCCTCTAAAGATTCTCCAGGGGGGGTTTCAGTTTATATTACTTCTTATTTGATTTGGGTGAGTTTTACAACGTGTGCTTCTCACAGATCAACTCTGACTTGGATCTTCTCAGAATAAAATCCAAAAGTTACCAATACTCAGGAAAAAGGAGGAGAAAGAGGCTCCCTAGAGATGTACATAAATAGTCAAACAATACAGCTCCGCTTGGCCTGTGATTGGGGAAAGCATGGGTCAAATCACAGAGGCGAAGGATATCAACTTCTCCACAATATTAAGTATACAAATGATAATATGTTTTAAAGGGAAATGTTTGTCTTAAGCCTGACATAAGATCATTGGCGAGGAAAGTCATTTTGTGATTGTAATGGTATGGGGCTTACTAGTGTGCCTTTGGATACCCATTGAATACATGGAAGGTATTAGAAACTTAAAACCAAACAGCAGACAAAGAACAGCTCTCGGTCCTGACACCACTGCCATGGGAGAGAGGACAAGCTACACCATAGCTTGGAGTAGACTGGAAGGAGGCAAACACTAGTAAGTAGATGGCACTGCCATATTGGCCAGAAGAGGTGTGCTTATCAAGACTGAAGTCCTTAGTCTATCCCCTCCCCGCCCCCCCCCCAGAGGTCATATATCCCAGTCCTAGACTCAGATTGCTAGAGGAACTGGGAGAGAGGCCATTTTGAAAGACTGTATATGTTTAAATGAGAAGCTGGTCTCTCAATGGACGATTTAGAGTCTTGCAGCCAACAAAACTTTGAGCCATATTTGAAGATTTTTTTTTTCTGCTAATCAATGTGTAAAAATTTGGAATGGGGGGGTTGTTTGGCAGAGGACAACTAGATTAAATTTAGACAGAATTAGGCAGTTCTCTCCTTCTTCAAATCCAAATTGAAGAGCGAGTTAAGTTTTGCAATTCCATTAAAAATAAGTGGGAGAAGGAACGATAATCCTAAGATCGTGATCTCATGGAACATTCTCAGATGTCAGAAAAGGGAAAAAAAGGGAATGAAGACAGAATTTTGGTGGGTGGAAATGTGCAAATACACCATTAATTTTAGTGTAGGCTGAGTCCTGAGATCTAGAATAACAGCAGTTATTATTTAAATTAATTCATTCATTTAGTTAATACAGTTTTTAATGGCTACCATGTGCCAGGCACTATGTTAGGCCCTGGGGACATAATAACAAGCAAAAAGGCATGCTCCATGCCTTCATGCAAATTAGCTTTGTGGAGACACCGGCACTAGTCAATGGTCACATAAATGAATTATTTCAACATTGATATGGTGCTTCAAAGAAATTGAGTCATGCAAACAAATACTGCAGAAACTGTCTAGCGATGATGCCAGGATTCAAACTCCAAGGGCTAAATTCTTAAGGCAAGTCTAGAGGTGCACAGAGGTGCAAGGTTGAAGTGGGGAGAGAATAGTGTATGCTAAGTGTCCAGAGCTGGAGAGCAGCTACATGACAGAAGTACAACCCAGTAGTAGACCAGAGACACAGTCTCTGTAGCCCTGTCCCGAACAGAAGAATCTGCCCGTTAACAGACAATAAATATGGCCAATATAAATTGGAGAGAAGTCCCCATACAGTGTGAGGTAAAAAGCATTAAAAGTTATCTAAGCATATTTTCAGGGAACTGAAAAACTGTTTTCTCTATGATACTGAATGAGACTTCCTAAGTAATTAACAGGTATAAATATAAAACTCCCAGTTATATGGAATTTGTAAACTATTGTCCAGCCAATAACAAAATGAGTGTGTATGAGGTTTAGAAGTATTCTTTCTCCTCTCTCTCTGTCTCTCTCTGTCTCTGTCTCTCTCTCTCTCTCTCTTTCTCTCTCTCTGTCTTTCTTCCCCCCTCTATATCAGGAGCATTTTATAGACACACACACACACACACACACACACACACGTATTATATGTGTGTATGTGTGTATACATATATAATCTTCTCTAAGGAGCATTCATTTAGAATATACAGTAAGCTTTTTGTTACTGAAAGTGGGTACCCATCCATAGAAACTTATTATTTTTTCAATAAGTCTAATTCTTAATGATTATTATAAAAAAATCAAGGTTTTAATAAAAATGGAATTCCTAAGACTACTCCTGTACAGCATAAAGAGCTTTTGAAAAGTCACGTGTTCTCTCTTTTCCAATGTATGTTTCCTTCTGTGTCAGTTTCCTGACATAGAAGGTAGTCATGTTTGCCATAGCAACATAGACAAGGTAATTAGCATGTCTAGAACAAACCCCAGACAAAATGGCCACACACCAGATGCTTTTACACAGATCAGATGTTCACGTCCGAATGCTCTCTTACATTCCCTCGGGTTCTAATAGAGAAAACTAACTGTGAACATGTTTGAATCTGCTTCATTCATCTAATGCTGTCTAAATCAATGGCTTAAATCTACAGATGCTGTGGGTGCCCTGGATAGCTTGTCAGTACTCTAGGTGATATGGGCTAAGTTGACTGAATTCCTCACAAAACAGATTTCTGCTAGAAGCCTAAGAGGATAGAATTGTCAGGCAGTGGTGGCACATGCCTTTAATACCAGCACTTGAGAGGCAGAGGCAGGTGGATTTCTGAGATCAAGGCCAGCCTGGTCTACAGAGTGAGTTCCAGGACACCCAGAGCTACATAGAGAAACCCTATCTTGAACACCCCCCCAAAAAAAAGATTATACAATTGCTAACCCCTTTGCTAGCTAGATGGTAATAATAATAATAATAACAATAATAATAATAATAATAATAATAATAATAATAATAATAATAATAATCTATCCCTATCTAAAGATATGCATAAAATAAAAGAAGTCCACATGTGGAGACTGAACTAGATACCGGGTTGTTTTAAGGCAAAACAAAAAATCTACAAGTAATATATCAAGACTGGAGAAATTACTCTAAAATGCTGTAAGAGATCCAGGGTCATCCTCATGTTTGCATGATGCTGACTCTTCATCTATCTTTGATTCTGTACTCAATTCCAGAAAGCAAGAGAGGAGAATCTAATGTCATTACATGGATTGGTAAATTGTTTGTCATGCTAGCAGGAGAGTCTGTTTATGATGCCCAGAGGCCCTCTCCAACACACTCACACAAGAACTAGGTGTGGTGACTCATACTTTTAATCCCGTCACAGAGGAGATGGAGACAGGCAGAACCCTGGGGATTATTGGTCAACTATTAGAGCCTAATTAGTGATACCAGATCCCAGTGAGATAATCCTATTTCAGAAAGGAAAGGTAGATGATGTTCTTGAAGAACAATATCGAAGTTGAACTCTGGCCTCTAGGCATGGTCACACATACTCATTTACAACTGCAAGTGTGCGTGCGTGTGCGCGCGCGCTCGCGCATACACACACACACACACACACCCTCCAATGAGTCCTTCCTCCCTTATATCAAGACCTTGAAAGCATGCCATTACCACTCTTTCCCTCAAGAAGAGGAAGAGAAGCATCTATTTCTGTTCTTTCTTTGAATCTAAACTGGTCTTGTGATATTTTTCTAAGGAAAAGGAACTAAGACACGGTAGTAATTTCTACAGCACAGGTCCAAAGACACCCACAGCTTTTTCTCTAATCCTCTTGAGACTGAGAAATTCAAGCTGTGCCATACCTATCCATTTTAATGAGTTTTCCATGAAACTCTATCAATGGATCATCTTCCATTTTCTCAAATGGAATTAAATCACAGATACTTAGAATTGCCAGTCTGGATATACCAAATATTTCATACTCGAAGAAAAGGAACAAGGAAAATAAGAATTTAGTTTCTTGCTGATTGGCTCCAAGTCTCTTCCATATACTCTGTATTAGTTAAAGTGTGTGACACTTTAGCTGGGGTTGGGTGGTGAGGACACTGGTATAACTGTCCAGCATGTACTAGTAGGAGACCCACCTGAGAACTTAAGGACCTGTGCTGCTTCCTTTGTTGTCAATGTTACACACGTTAGAATCCTTTGGAAAGAGGGAACCATAACCCAGAAAATGCCTGCATCAGTGTACACACATCTGTGAGGAATTTTCTTAACTGGCAATTTCATTACAAATTACTGGGGGGAAGTGCCAACCCTGGGCATTGGGGAAAGCTGATTAAGCAATCCAGTCAGCTAGGTTCCTATACGGTGCTGGTTCTCAACCTTCCTAATGTCGTGACCCTTTAATACAGTTCTTCATGTTGTGGTAATTCCCAACCATAACATTATTTTTGATAATACTTCATAACTTAATTTGGTTACTGTTATGAATCGTGTTGTAAATATTTGGATTTTTCCCATGGTCTTTGGTGAATCCTGTAGAAAGGTTGTTTGACCTTTGTAAGAACCAACACTCTATAGCCGCTGCTTCATTTCTTGCTTTCAGGTTCCTGCTTTGAGCTTCGTCTCTGACTTCCTTCAGTGATGGACTGTAAGTTGTTTAATGAAACCCTCTGCTACATGAATTTGCTTTACTCGTGGTGTTGGGAGCAACACTAGAAAGAAAACTAAAATAGCTATCAGCAGGGAGGTTGCTGTCTAGCCATTTCTCAGCTGTGTCTGTACTGAAACCAAATAAACTCTAAAGCAACTTAATTCAGAGGAGTCTGAAAATTCTTTGATGGCCTCAAACACCGAGTGCTACTACTCACATGGAAATGACTATATACCTTGCAAAGGGAGGAACTGTGCACCATCCTCTTACTAAAGCTCAGTGCTGACAGTGCCACTGAAGAAGAGTTGGATGTTGTATTACTAATCAATGCTTTCTGAGTTTCAGAAACCAAGACCTACCTGCAAACTAAGTGTGGTGAGTGTAGCAGAGGCCTGCAGACCCCACTCCCCTAACATAGAAGGAGGTTAAGAAAATGACAAGGGTGTTTGGAATATTTTACACTATAATGTGTTAACAACAAAGAGGTATACCAAGACCAATAGACCATGGGGTTAATGTTATTAAATAAGGTTTGGGTTTTTTTTTCTTCATCATTTCATTGTACTTAAGAAGGAGCATGCTATGCCATGAAGAATCACACAGAGAATAACTGAGAACAGTATGGAGATAGAACAAGAGAAGGAAACACAGGGTGTGGAAAGAAACAAGTAAGGCAGGAAGTGAAGTAGAGGGATCACTAGATTCAAAGTGCAACAGTCTCTAGTATCCCTTATTTTCTGTGTGGCCCTGAAGTAATTAGGGCAAATGTTCAGGAAATAAGAACAGGGAATCCCTAGAAAACATGGTATTGGATGTGTGAACTCTAGGGGGCAGATGTCAAAGTCCCACGCTAGCAGAAGGGATAAACATGCTTAAGACACTGCTGAGGATAGAAAGTATCCACTTTTGGTTTAATGACTTCCAAAGTCAAGAATGCCAGAGTTGTTGCAGGATTGTTAGTTGGAGGGGCCGAATACAGCTTGTAAAAACCAAGGCAGGCCATCTCCACCTCAGGTCTCTAAAGTTCATGGTGATCCAAGATACTCAAGTTGTAGGAGATTCAGGTGAAGCAATACAGACAAGAAGGCCAGGAGTTATGCCCCAGTATCAGGCACAGGTATATCCTTATACCCACAATCCCCCAGCCATCTGAGCCAGATGGTTTCCTTCTCACCAATAGAGTAGTGTACTGGAGAAGTGGAGACTGAGAAAGAAGACTCAGGACAAAGGAAGTACAGGCATGTATGCTTTTCTTCTTCGCAACATTCTTCTCCAAGACTGGACTTTGAATCAAACATGAGATTGTGAAACCGAAGGTCTAAGTTCACTGGGAATGAGTTTTCCATGTGTAGGTACAGTCAAGTGTGATATATCCAACAGGTGTTAGTCTGTGTCCAAGGGCTTTTAAAGTTCTGGAATGGGTTCAAAGTAACTGCCACAATTTAAGGGAAAATAATTATGGAAAAAGTGTTAAATTGAGTCACGTGAATATACAAGCTGAGCTGTGCCTTCACTTCTGCAAACATGCTGGCAAGTGCAGAATACTTCGATTCTGAAGCACACCTGTAAATTTTGAGTCTTTCCAGTTGTTTTTTGTTACTGGCATTGTATTTTGAATTTGTTTGTACCCTTTCCCTAAAGATCTTGTTTTATTTTTTCATATATTTGTATAAAGACCAAAGGGATCGCCTCGTTTATCTTTTGACATAGCAGCTGTCAAAACCAGAGTGAGCTGGGATGCTGTCATCACACTTTTGCTTTTCCTCTCCAGTATTATCTGTTGATTTCAACCCATCTCCTTTACAAAGAGCAAACAAGTTTGTAAACACCCACTTTGTTGTTGAGTCTTAAAGCACCAAGAAGACAGAGTTCTATGCTGAGCATAGACAGAGAACTATTCTGCAGGGACTATTTCTCATAGACTGGGAAATTTCCTTAACTACTTTCAGGTCAAGATCTTTTTTGTGTATTAGGAGAGAAAGTTTGACTGGTTAGTATAGTTAGGTTTATCTTTTCATTTCTACTCATGGGACTATAAGGCATTGTCCATGACAGGCAGATGCTGGGAGACATACATCCCTAACCTTCAGGTCCTTCCAGTGTTATCTCCTTAAATTGGTGTAGCAAATTCTAATCTTATTTTCAACAAAATTATTAGCTACATTTTAAATTAAAATTACATAACTTTGACCACTCCAAAGAAAACTTTCTTGGAGGAATTGCTACTCCCCAGACCCTTGACTCCTTCTCAAACCCTCAGAGGGATGAGGAAGCAGAAGCACAGAGGAGTAAATAGATTTGCCTTTACTTTTAAACAAGGATCTCTAAAAAGAATTAATGAAAATCAGCGGGGCTTGGCTTTCTCATAGGCTTTTGCTTGCAACACAACAATAAGTATGGCAGTCCATGAAAGAGTCCTCCTATCAGGTCCACGGTATGTGAGGTGCCTATCAGGTCCACGGTATGTGAGGCTTTCTTCTGTTGTGTATCAAAAAGCATTTCACTGGAATGATTAAGTCACTCCCCCGAAAGAGAATGACAGGAAGCATCATCTGTCGTGGAAGGAAGCATGTTTTGGTTCCCACTTCAGAACTTCTGTTGAGACTGTCCAAGGCATGTGTTCTGAGAGGAAGATGCGCTTCCTAGGTCAGTCAGCATTCGCTGTGCAGCATATGCTGCTTCACAATGGCAAGCATCCACAGCTTTCCTCACAGCCATCTGAATATTTTATGGATATTCTGAATGGAGAGATAATTGATGATGGAACACTGCAGAAGAGAGAGAGACAGTGGCTTAAAAGAATTTTTTTTTCTTTTTGTCTGTAGCATTTATCAGATTGTCAATTAAATGCTTGTCATGTGGTAAAGGGAAAATATTTATTACTACAGCAGACATCAAGACAGAACATCAACATGAGTGTGGCATGTGTGAGGAGGCACAGAGATGCTCACCCCTTGGGATGATGGTCTGTTCTTTGTTAGTTGCAAGGACTGTGACACTGGATTCAGAAGCAGCGACTGGGCTGACTTACCTTGCTTAGAGCTTATTGGGAAGATAAAGGAAAGCATTTGTGTTTGTTTTGCAGATTTCCAAGAGTAATTTACTAGCAGAAATAATAGCCATCTCAAATCATTTGAGAGAGAATGACAGTTTAAAGCCTTGAAACACTTATATGCAACTTACTGAAGGAAAGTCTGCCCTGATCAAGCGACGTAAGTTGTAAGACGTTTTTCATGCACGGGTGTGTGCTGAAACTGGCAAGTTTGATGTATGCTCATGGAGTTGGAACTGAACCCTTTGTAAGCTTCTCAGCTTTCTTGTGACTGCGTGTATACTTTGCATATCCTCTTAATAAACTCTCAAGTGTATGGAGAAGAAAGCCTGGCTTGCTTACGACTATGGTTTACAATGCCAGGCAGTGGATGTGACATAGAGTAGGCGTCCACAAATGTTTGACGATTTATTAATAGTAGCCTTAAGGGGAATTTTCCAAGATACAAAGAACTGAAGGACGAGTGGATGAGTGAATACCTGCTTCCCACTTTTGCTGAAAATCTGCTTTGAAGACTTCTAATAGTGGAGTGAAATTGTATCATCTATGCAGTGTGTGCTGTGGGAGGTAAGAGGCTGACTTCAGTGCTGCCCTCGACCACTCTCTCCTTCAGTTTTTTTCAAGATAGGTTCTCTTACTAAACCCTTAGCTCTCTGTTTACTAGAATAGCTAACAACTATACTCTGAAGTCCACTTGTCTCTGCCTATCCAACTCAAGGGTTTTAGATGCCCCTTTATATCTGTGTCGTTTTCTCTGTGTCAGATATGTGGGAAATGCTTAAAATTGCATTTTTGTGTGTGTGTGTGTGTGTTCTTTGAAGGTGCTCTAGAAAGAAGCAATCTGACAAGGCTATCCAGACTTATGATATCTTTGCCCTTCATGTTGGTAGCATTTATGTCACCTTTCAGGTACAAGAGTCACCAATGTCTAGCATGGTTCTGCAAACTGGGGTTGTGATAAAGTTAATATATGCCAGTCCCTGAGCGAAAAAAAAAAAAAAAAAAAAAAAAAAGAAAGAAAGAAAAAAAAAAACACTCAAAGACATTTTCACAATGTCTGCCATGGCAACCAAGTCACTTAATATTGGAGAGAACTCGATCCACACAGCTAGATTTTACCCAAAAGACAATTAACAATTCTTAGTTTGCTTAATTATTCTCAGCTCATATAGGGTGCTAAGTTACAGATCTTCATTTCTTTGACTGCCAAAACATGAAATGAAATGGTGTAGGGTTATTCAGTTCACACTTTTGGTGTGCTCTTACTCATAACATTTGGAAGGAAGGTTGCTTGGCATCCTTAGGTGGAGGACTCAAAATGCTGAACACCTGAAGCGTTCACATAACCTTTACTGTCTGAGAAACTCTTTTAACCAACATGGTTTTCCAAAAACACTGAAGTTTATGGTGCTGGCCTTACAGACATAACCAGTTATTCTATCATATTAAGATATGAAAAAGAAGAATATGTTGTATTTTATTTTAAAATCATTACAATAGCAATACAAACTTAAGAGCTTGTGGTTTTTTTTGAAATTCTCATAGCATTGTAAATTCTGCACAGTGAAAAATCATTAACTGAACACCTTAAATGAAGGCTCCTTTCCTCTAATTTTTTTCAATAATTTCATCAGTTGGTAATATTGTAATCACTGTTCCACATATGTGGAAAATGAGGCTCAGAGGGAATAAACACATTTAAAATTTCATATCTAGAGAATCAAGAGCAGAAATGTAAAATACCTAGTCTACAACAAAGTAAAGATACTACAGATATTCCAAGAAGGGAGTTTATTCTGACTCATGTTATATACAACAAACCCCTGAGTTCATGAAGTCATCTACTGAAATCTCATAAGTAGAAGAAATATGTATATTGAGATAACAGCAGATGAGATAGCATATCAAATAGATGTCATAAAAACCATGCAGCATGAGATGGAAATTTGAGGATAGGATTACTTAAAATATTCACAAATAATGTCATTATTACCACCAGAATCATTATTTAGGCCTCCACATTATCCTATATTAACTTATAGACATAAAAACTAATGAGTATAAATACAAAATGGAATTCCAAGTTTGGAATATCAGTATTACAACAGAAGAAAGAGCAGTGTTGGTGAGTGTTGGGGGTCAGGAGATTTAGAAAGTCATATCTATTCCAATTCATATGAAGTAGTCACAGTTTAAACATTCAAATAAAGTAAGGTGCAGTGGTTTGGGTATGATGTGAGTTTCACATTTGAACAGCAATTCCCACTGTGAGGTATTAAGAAAGTAGAAACTTTAATTTGACCATGGTGTTGTGGGGTGGGACCCATACAAAGAGGATTTGGATTAGATAAAGATTAGGACTGAACCCTGGTGGTTTTACAAGAAAATCAGAGAGATGTGCACCAAAACTTAGGTATATTCCTTGCTATTTAACATGCAATGCCCTGGGACTGACTTTGTCAGCAAGGCCTTGTACTGGATGACTAGATGAAGCCCTTAGACTGACAGAATTGTGAGCCAAGATAAACCTCTTTGCTTTGTGCAATAGGTTGTGTTTGAGATTTTGCTATAATGAGGAAAACTAGACTGATAAGGCATATGGATAGTGTGAGCACCTTTGACAAACCAGGGGTTTTAGGAGCAAGTGGCAAATTGGGCATTGTTCTTTATCAACTGTGTGCTCCCAGGGACTAAACCACCAACCAAAGAGTACAGAGAAAAAGTGTGGAGCAGAGACTGAAGGGTAGGCTATCCAGAGACTGCCCCACCTGGGGATCCATCCCATATACAGTTACCAAACCCAGACACTATTGTGGATGCCAAGAAGTGCTTGCTGACAGGAGCCTTATATAGCTGTCTCCTGAGAGGCTCTGCCAGAGCCTGACAAACACAGAGGTGGATGCTCACAGCCAACTATTGGACTGCACATGGGATCCCCAATGGAGGTGCTAGGGGAAGGACTGAAGGAGCTAAAGGGGTTTGCAACTCCATAGGAAGAACAACAATATCAACCAACCAGACCCCCAGAGCTCCCATGGAATAAACCACCAACCAAGGAGTACACATGTAGGGACCCATGGCTCCAGCTGCATATATAGCAGAGGATGGCCTTGTTGGACATTAATGGTAGTTGAGGCTCTAGGTCCTGAGAAGGCTTGATTCCCCAGTGTAGGAGAATTTCAGGACAGGGAAGCAGGAGTTGGGTGGGTTCGTGAGCAGGTAGAGGGGGGATGGGATAGGGGGTTTTCAGTGGGGAAACAGGGAAAGGGGTAGCATTTGAGATGTAAATAAAGAAAATATCTAATAAAAAGAAAAAAGGGAAAAAATAAGTAGATGCAGGATACAAAAGTAAAATGATAGAGGACTGTGATGCAGCTTGGGTTGTGGCAGAGCGGAGCTCTTGATCAGTTACAGAAGGAGAAGAAGGAGAAGATGCTGGTGTACTGTAGTCCTGCTTTACTTGGACAGAGAAAAAGGAATCACAAGGTTATAGGTCTGCAGGAGAAAGTGTCAAGCATGCCACGAAGGCTGGCTGGGTGGTAGTCACAAGAGATGGAGCTGGCTAGAGACGCAACCAGAGCATAAATAGCAATTTTTGTGGCAGGCTATAGAAGTTGGAAATTATCCTGAAGCTATAAAGAGTTTTTTGGCCAGTGAAGTTGACACGATCAATTTTGTGGCTTAGAAATATTACTCTGGCTTCAATATGAAGAATAAATTGGAGGAAGATGAGTCTTCATTTAACTTCCCCCTTCTCTGGTAAGAAAAGTTCACAGAGCCTGGTTTTCTATAAAGTTATTTTATATGTTTTTCTATATGAATAGATCTCTGTTATATAATCAATTATTGTAGTATCTGGAGGATGCTCAATGTTAAATCTTACATCTGGCTTTGCTCCCAAACAAGGTAAATCCTGCCTGCTGTTAAGTCATTTTCCCTCTATGACATCATTGGGCTTCACAGCATGGAGACAACTTAGGCAGCCTTCTTTCTCTTCTATATTGTTATGGATCCAATGAGTTTGATTGATATATACTTTACTTTGTATTTTCTTGTCTTGTCTAATTCATTCCTTACAAATGTAACTTAAGCCTGAATGATTTGTCTTAACTAATGATAAGGAATCTTAATTAAGTCTGTGATTTTTTTTTTCATTCATGTGTTCATGGTGTTGCAAAAATTATCCAATAATATTTTGTAATGAAAATAATTAATGAATTAAAATATATAAAACATATGATATAAAAATCTTAGCATGGGAGGCTGGAGAGATGACTCAGTGGGTAAAACCCCTTGGTGCACAAGCATGAGAACCTTAGTGCTAATCCTCAGAACCCTTGTCAAATCTAGGCATTGAAGAGTGCATCTACAATCCCAGTGTTTCTGACGTGAAATGAGAATTCCCAGCAAGCCAGGTAATCTAGCATACGCAGCACAGTGGACAGAACAAAAAGATACTTTGCCTTATACAAGGTACAAAGAGAAGATTGACACCAGATTCTGTTCTTTAACCTCCATACATTTCATGCCATCCCCATCTTTTTCTGTGTCTCTGTCTGTCTCTCTGTCTCTGTCTCTCTGTCTCTCATGTGCACGTGCACACACACACACACACACACACACACACACACACATGAGAGTGGGCACTCATATTTATACCCAAGCACACGCACAGGATCTTCTTTGCGCTCTCCCAAGTCTCATGCTCTTTCCATCAACTAGAAGTCACCATTATCCTAAATTTTGTAGTCACGGATTCCTGCTGTTCTCTACATTTTTAACCACTAATTACATATATACATATATATATGCATATATGTATATATATATGTATGTTTGTTTGCCTGTTTCTTTAACTTTTTAAAAGATGAATCATACTATATATATATTCATCGTAATACTATACATATTCATTGTACTATATATAACTGTACTATACATATTCAGACCATATATATCAGATATATTCATTCATATATGAATATATTCATTCATACTATATATATATTTATTGTGTATATGAATCATGTTATATAGAATGAGTCATAACTAATTTATTTTTTTCATTTTGAGACTCATTTAAATTGATGTATATAGCCATGTCTTGTTCATCTTCAGCTAGTGATATTCCATTATATGACTCCATATCATTTTGTTCATTCAATATATATTCTTCAGTTCCAATATTATAAGTAATACCCTTATAGAATTTTCCATAAATGTTTTATAATGCACACATGGCCATTTCTTTGAGGAATATTAAATCCCAGATTGTGGGTTATATGTATATTTAACTTTACTGATTAATACCAATCAGTTTTCATTCAGTATTCATTACAATTTATATTTTGTGTGTGTTTCAGTAAGTTATATGTGAAATGAATTTGCATTGTTGTAATTTCTGGTTCCTGATTACTAAATTGAGCATCTATGTCTACAGGCCTTTTCAATTTCCCTACCTTTCTGTGGGCTGCGTATCATTATTTTTACTTTCTATACACTTCAGAGGTTTTGCATTTTTATGCATACAATTATATCTACTTCATTCACATTATTGATTCTTTATCAAAAAAATAAAGCTACAAGTAGTTTAAATATAATTTACCAAAGATAGTAAATTGAAATATTTCATGCATAATTACAATAATTACACAATAAAATGTACATTTTACTCACCCCTACCCAACACATGTACAACAAGAAAATAGGATAACAATGCTTGTATTCTGCAAAAATCTCCATGAATAGGACTGCAGAGCTAGTTTAGTAATTAAGAATATTTGCTGCTTTTGGAGGACCTGAGCTTTGTTCTCAGCACCTACATGAGATCTCACATCTGCCTGTAACTCCAGTTTCAGGGTATTAAGCTTTCTTCTAACCTCTGCATGCAGTGTATGCACATGATACATGTACATTTTACAGACAAAACATGCATACTCATAAAATAAAAATAAATTACATTTACCCATAAATATAATTATAAATACTCAAAGCTAAATCAAAAGATCTTTTTCCTTTTGAAACTTTAAAGGTATATGAAAAACAAAACCAATTAATGCTAGTTAGTAAAGTTCCTTAACAAGGCTAAGTCCATTTATGACTTCTACCAATGTCAGGATTTTATGTCAATGAATAAGTTTTAATGAGTTTGGAAAGTACTTCAGTAAATTAAGCACTTTACACGATAGCGTGAGGATTATAGTTTAGATACCCTGCATCCCTATAAAAGTCTTAGGACATGCTGGCCCACATAGGATATCACTGCTCTGGGAAGAAGAGACAGGAGATCCTCATGCAATCTAGATAGACTAACTAAATTAGTGCACTCTGGTTCATTAAGAGACTCTACCTCAATAAATCAAGCAATGAACTACCAAGAAAGATGCCTACCATCAATCTCCACACACGTGGGTACATATGCCTACATATGTGAGGCATATACATGTATATATAGATATACATGCATGTATACCATACTTGTGCACATTTAACATTTTTCTTCTTGTGTGTTGTGTCTAAGCATATTCATGTTCATGTATATGTGGGCCAATATGTGAACATGCATGTGTGCTGTCATGTGCGGAGGTATAAAGTTGTCAGGAAATTTTATATTTCTCACATTCTATGCTTTGAGACAGAGTCTCCATATGAAACTCACAGCCACTGATATGGCTAGTCTCCACAGCCTGCTTGTTCTAGTGACCCAGCTCCTTCTGAGGTTGGAATTGCAGTGAAGCCATCATGTCCTGTTAACATTTATGTATTTTGGCTCTAAACTTTGGTCCTCATGCATCCTGCAAGTATTTTTTAATCAGTGAAATATCTCTCTAGATCAGAAAAAAATTAAAGAATTTAAAAATATTTTACATTAAATTTATATCTTGTATAATTGATTTTACATTTTATGAGCATATTTACATTTATTTATTTCAGTGAGAGTGCATGTGTGGAGGTCATAGAACAACTTGAAGGGATCTTTCTTCATCTGTGTTCCAAGGGCATTCTCTTGGTTGTCAACACTTTTTTGGTCAAATGATTTATTTTGGAAAGCAAGTACATTCACCTACTAATTCATTGTATTGGCCCTTTAAGAATAATTTTAAATGTAGATATTGTAAATATATCTAATATAATCTCAAATTAATTAGCTGCTATTTTAGTGCACATTATGTTATAAAATTATTAAATTTTATGATGTCTGTAATTCTTTCCCAGGCTATGCTGTGCTGACCTTGAATTCTATTTGTAGGATCCACTGCCTGCTCTGGAGTCTACCCATGTTCAGCAGTGTGGGTTAAAATGGTGTCCAGCATCCAGCCCGCCAGAAGGCTAGGGCCGCTCATGGAGGCAGATGCAGGAAGGTTGACTGTGTGCACCCCATATCATCATCAGGCGGGTGTTGGACTGTGAGATGCTGCAGGACCCCCGCTCTGGGGATGGGAAAATGCAATCTGAGGTCCCCACAGACTGCCAGAGTTGGTTAAGACTCTCAGGTACCACAGATGGGTGCTGTGGAAGAGCTAAGAATGGAGTAGGGGCCCTGCAGGGCTGGCTCTGGCCCTGGGCCTATGGGAAAAGGGCTGAAGGAGAGCACTCCAGCTGGGTCCCATGGGTCCAAGAGTCTTAGCTTGCTCAGGTGGCTTGCTTGGCTTGTGGACCATGTCTGAGAATGCAGAGTCCTCCTGTATGAGATTAGATGCAGCACTTTAGAGGAAGACCTGTGCTCCATTGCTCCAGTATGGCAGATCCTGATAAGAGACAGTCTATGGTTTTAAGGCGTTTTATTGTCATGGTAGAGAATTGCAATGAGTGAAACCTTACCCCACTTTCTCAGGGTGGGCCTGAGGTTAAGCAAGGGGAGTTAAGAGGGTAGTAGAGGCAGAGAGAGGCAGAGAGAGGGAGAGAGAAGAGATGTAGAGGCCAGCCATGGCCATGTGGAGAAAGGGAGAAAGGGAATGTGGAGAGATGGGAAGCAAGAGGACAAGAGAGAGAGGCAAGAGATAGAGAGGCAAGAGTAAGAGAGTAAGAGAAGGAGGAGGGGGCAAGCAACCCCTTTTATAGTAGGTCAGACCTACCCGGCTGTTGCCAGGTAACTGTAGGGGTGGAGTCCACACTGAATACCAGGGGCTTGGGGCATTGCTCTCCTGATAGCCACTGAATTATGGATCTGAGACCTCCTGTCAGGAGGCTGGTGTCTGGAGGCATGGCAAACACCTTCGGTCCCTTGTAGGAACACCTGCTGAGTCTCCAGGGTTTAAACCTAGCCCAACCAGAAAACAGGGCTGCCTTTCAAGGTCCCACACAACGATGCTGCATTGGTAGTTTGAAATCAGCCGTGTAGGAGTGTTTACAACATGGAAATTGGAAAACCAGAAATTGGAAAACAGAAAGACGATTTTACTTATTTATTTAGTTACTTATTTACTTATCTATTTCTTTTGGTGAATATTGTCATCCATGGAAACTGTTTATCTATCATTCTATAGAAACTCACATCCAACATCATTAAAAGGTCATCGCTGACCATAGAGGTGCTGAATCCAACAGGCATTTTAATTTATTTTTTTACTCAGCCTCTCAATCATATCTTACACATTTTGGTTTTTTTACCCACCCCTCCTTCTCATCCCCTTTTTCCTCTTCTGTCACTAGCATCTATATATAAAAATATATGGTTTTGCTTATCACTGTATCCCAATGGCCTATGAAAATACTTAATTTGTAGGCATTTGGTAAATATCTCTTAAAAAAGTTTAAGTGGTTTTTGTATTTAGAGAGATGTTCACCATCATACTTTTAGGAAGCCTTTTGCATCTACTTTCTAAAGAAAATATCAAGTTAAAGAAGGCAATTCTGCGACGTAAGTCATTAATCTACTCAGCTATCAAAGTATTCAACAAAGCAAAACTGAAACTGCAGTAGTTAGACCTATCAGATGCCACAGGTCGATCTGTAGCCATTAGTAGCAGAGAGAACAGTACTGGCTAACTAACTTAGCAACACAGAAGAGCATCCTTTAGGCACTCGGCTGGCTTTAATCTTACTATTCATAGTGGCTACACATGGATACTCTTTTCCAGAGCCAGTATTATACAGACATTCCCTCAATTCTGTGATTTTTTTTCTGAAAATTTCTCCTTGCTATCTTCCTGCCAATTTCCTGCTGACTGCAAATGAGCACAAAATGTCAGCTTTTGTTATTTGAAGCACTAATGATGGGTTTGAAATATTATTCTTCCTTTTGATTCCAGAATCCACTGTTATGATCTAACTGATGCAGTAACCCAAGCCTTTCTATTAGCAGAAAAGTCAGGCAAAAGTGTGAAGTGTGATCAAGTGCAAATAGATCAAATTGGGTGAATTTTTGAGACTTAGTTTTTTTCAGATTCTAATAAAAATTGTAAAAATTACATCTGTCCCAAATATGCTGTATTTCTTTAGGAACAAGAGGTACAGCCCTGTTGCTCCAAAATAGTCTAATTCCTTTTCTCACTTTGTGGCTTGAATTTGCAAACTGGTTTGATCATAATCAAATTCTTAATGACAACACTTAAAAAGTTAAATTTTGGAATTAAGGGAAGTCATTAATTATCCTTACTGTTTGGCAAAAGCTTATAAAATGAGAATTTGACACTCATTAGAAAAACATACTGATAAAATAGAAGGTGTAATTCTAGGCTTTTGTCAATTTACCTGTCCCTCTATTACCCCAAGGTATGTTTTTAACATAATTAAAAGTTTGTGTCTTGTTGAATTGTCTCAAGAACAAAGAAAACTGAGCCAAGACATAAAGTGATGCCTCTGATTTATCAAAGCCAATGCCTTTTTTTTTTTTTTTTGCTGATGCCCCAGCCAGTTTTGAGCATACCAGAATGTTGTTCTTGGAAACCTTGAAAAATCTGATATCATTTCCCAAAAGACAAAAGAAGATTGATAATCTGTATAATGCCTTTACGGAAGACAGTTGGACAGTGGTGACTAATACCTTCACTCTTAAGTGAATTATCCATTGAGTCAGTTGCTAGACAACTTCTTCTTCTTCTAATATTGGCTAATTATTGTGGAAAATAGTTCTAGTGGATTGTTAAACCAGTACCAGGAATGTTCTAACTTGAAGGGCATAAAAAAGAAGATTTTCCAGGTCTATTGTGAAAATCCATGGGAAGAAATTAATGAGGTATTTAAGTGACCTTCTTAATTTCATCAGTAGGATCTAGGCATTCAGGCAGAAGACTATATACTTTAAACATTTAATTTCATCATAATGAAAGAAAAAAGGAACTGTGCATATTTTCTTTAAAATAGGTAAATTCTAAATTATAGAAATGAATGTTTTGGAGTTGGTGTTAAAATGGAGACACAAAAGCAGGAAAACCAAATCCTGATCAGAAACTATAACTCATAAATTGATAGCTTTCCAGAAAGCAACCTGCTCATATTCTGAATTATTTTCTGATATGTCATTATACAGGTTATGAATATACTATGCCAAAGACATGAAAGGGTGTGTCTGTGTCTTTCTACAATATCAGCTGAATCAGAGTTTATTGAATAACCATAAATTTACAGGCTACGTAGTTTTTATTGGATACAATGTGACAAGTTTGCCCTGATTACTCCTGATAGATGCCAATTGACAAATACAAGCCCTTCTTCTTCTCTTTCATCCTCTCACCTTCTTCATGTTCTAGGTATATAAGCACATATATGTGCACATACTGAGGCCACAGCTTAACTCTGGATGTTTTCTTTTAGTATTCACCACTTCAGTGAGTGACAGGGTCTTTTACTGAACCTGGAGCCTGTTCATTCTGCTATATGGGATGGCCAGAGAGCCTCTGTCTCTATTCCACTAGTGTTCAATTAAAGATGTGTGTCATTGTGCCTAGTTTTTATATGGGTGATGAAAAACAATTTTTTTTTTTTTGGTTTTTCGAGACAGGATTTCTCTGTATAACTCTGGCTGTTCTGGAACTCACTCTGTAGACCAGGATGGCCTCGAACTCAGAAATCCACCTGCCTCTGCCTCCCAAGTGCTGGGATTAAAGGCATGTGCCACTGCTGCCCGGCAGGTGATGGAAATATTAATACAAGTACATACACAGAGAGAGAGAAAGAGAGAGAGAGGGAGAGATAGCCATCAGAGACAGAGACAGAGACACACAGAGGGAAAGAGTCAAACAGGCACACACATACACACACACACACACACACACACACACACACAGGTGGGGGGGCATTTGTGGGAGAGAGAATGACCAAGTTTTAAAGAGACTACAGCAAAGTTCAGAGACTTCAAACAGACCCTACTGGAGGCAAGGAGAAAGCTAACAGAGATGCAATGAGAATCTGTAGAAGTAAAATAAAGAACCCTATTGGAATGTTCCCCTGCTGAGCTTAGCCTCAGTGTTGAGTTGCATGATGGTCTAGTCCTAGCAGAAGTAGAGAAATTGATCTAGATAGGTGAAAAGAATGAATAGCAATTTATTGATTCAATAAATTGAATAGCAATGGGCTGATTCCACTCAGCTTAAACCCTTAGGACACTTGAAAGTTGTCTGCCTGTCAGTGCTTTGACACTCTCTGAAGAGTCAAATGTTAACCCAAAGGGGCTATCTCACTCTCCACTGCAGTGCCACAAGGCTTTCTCTTTATGGAGCCCAGATAAGAATCTAATCCCTCCCTTGGTCTGGTGTAACCAACACATTTTTTATCCTGGTTGGCCCAATAAGATTTTAGTATTCTTATGTGCTCATATAGCCCTAACCTACTCTAATGGTCTGATAGGGTTGTGCCCTTTCTACTTTTTGTAATAATGTATTTAACAGTCCGTGTCTTAAGGATGGTGCCTGACAGAGGTGGTGGGGTTTACATGCACAACAAAGTGCATAGTCCCCTGGCCTCCCCCTTTTCCACAAAAGGGAGTCAAAAGTTCTAACATGGGAGTCTCTTAGGCAAGGCACGGCCTGGAAAATTGTAATTTTGCACAATGTACAGCAACTTAGAGCAGAAGACAGCTTGATCTCCATCCATTACACAGAAATATATTTACATAAGATCTAAAATAACATCATACATTGGTACTTAATTCACTTATACTTAAAATACCTGCAATGTCCTTGAGGGCAGAGATCTGTAATAATGCAGCAGTATACCTGTGCTGAAAGCTATGAGTTGGATGTTGTTTTGGCCTCCATTTTACTCTCAAGCCCTTGGGCGGGGTATTTAGAATGGAAATAGGCTCAGGAATTTGAACACTTGCTCTCTCAGGTACTGTTTGGGAAGAGGGAGGAGATGTGCCATTGCCAAAGAAAGAGTGTCACTGGGCAATGACTTTGAGAGTATTCAGCCTTAGCTTGTTTCCAGATTGCCCTCTCTGAGTCCTGGCCATACTTGAAAACATGACTGTCAGATTTCTGCTTCCAAACTGTTGCCATGTTCACAATCACAATGGACTTTTTTTTCTGCATACATTACTTTTGGTCACTGTATCTTATCACAGCATCAGGGAAAAAAAACAAAAAACAAAAAAACAAAAAAACAAAAAAACGAAGAGTCCACCTTGTGATCTCATCTGAAGAGTTCTGAAGAGACAGCTAAGCATGAGGTATGGAAGGCCCCAAGAAGTCACTGTGTGGGGATGCGAGGTGAGCAGCGATGAAGAAGATCACTGTGTGAAACCACTCTTAGGATCAGGGGGTGGACAGCAGACAAAGAGATCCTGTGTCAGCATACATTTAATGAGTCTTTATACTGTTGATAAAATGTCTAGAAGAGGGCCATTTTGGTCTTTTGGCCAACAGTAGCCACCACCCTAAATGAAGTTTTCATTCCTGATCTAACAAGCTACTGGTTATGGGGAGAGTTACCCCAATAACCTTCAAGTTGATGATAATCTAACAAGCTTGCTAACAGTTCATAGTCCAGTAGGAGGTAGCGATTGGAAGGAGCTATTTCTTAAGTCATGAATTTGGGGTGTTATCCCTAGCTCTAGAAACAACTAGCCACAGGAGTTCTTTGTTTTACTCTGTTATTCACCCTGTTTAAAGGATGTCCCTATTTGAACTGAAGCCCTTCATCTCAGAGGCTCCAAGTAACAGATACCAGACTAAAAGCTTGAAACTATGCATCTTTCTTACATCAATATGCCCCTGGTTCTTAGGCTTCTGAATAGGATTGGCAGATAAAATATAAGCTGTTCAGCTATATGTAAATTTTACGGCAGTGCATATCAAGTGTAAGTATATGTTATACAATGTGAGGGGGGCGTGCTTATTCTTAAAAATGAAATGTGTCTGGAATTTAAATATGTCTATTTGAAAAGAGTGAGGAAACTAGTTCAAGTCCATTTTTTCTCCCTCAGATTGAGTTAATTTATCATTGAAAATATCCAGAAACTGATGCCTGGAAATCATCTACCAAATATTGCCAATTCTTAGTTCAGAAGCCATGCCATGGTAAACCAGGAATGGTAACATGATAGGAGAATGTGGCATGTGAAGTAATACCTAATTAGCCTGCTGAGATGGGAGGTGCCAGTGAGCCAGTGAGAATGTAAAATGACATGGTGAATAAGATTCTGAGCTAAGGAAGGAATCTCATACAATATCCACATATACGAAAACATATAAAGCAGTACTATATGCTTCTAAAATGTTAACTTTGGGGTCTAGACTCAGTATTTAAGAATATGTAGTATTCTTACATAGAACAAAAGTTTAGTTCCCAGCACCCATGAAGGAGTTATGACTCATAAATGCCTATAACTCCAGATCCAAGGGACCTAGTGTCATTTTCTGGCCTCTATAAACACTGTACCCACATACAGATGTGCATATATACACACAATTTAAAATAAAACAATATTTTAAAAATTATGTATTAGATAATTTTATAACTACAATAGTATCTACCAAAGAATATATTTGGGTTACATAAAAGGGCTCTCAACTCCAGAGTGCATAAGGTTCTTGCAATCTGGGCAAAATTTAGAAAAAAAAATAATGTTTATCCATCTATCTAGAAAAAAAAAGATGTTAAAAAATGTTTTCTGTCATCGTGTTTTCCAACTTTAAGTATATTTGCTTATCATTTTAATATAAACAGGATATATTTATATAGCCTAAAGCAATAGGAACCAGATTCCTTGTTTTTAAGATGCCAAAAATATAACTTCAAAGATGATAAGAAATAGCAGAATAACAGAGAGAAGTAAATAAAAAGCACCAAGTTTGTATTTGATTCCTGACCAAGTTTTCAGTTTTATTGCAGGATGTGTCGTGCCGACAGATATGTACAGCAAGCAGTACCACCCAACCCTGATGTGAAAAACAATCTGACAGCATTCTTGTTGTCATCAAATTCTAATGTTGTAATGCAAATAAGATTGTCATTTAGCTATTTGTCAAGAGATTGATTTGTTAAAAACATTAAAACATTTTTATAAAATGAATCTAAATTATATCAGTTGGCTTTGATTAGAAAGTGTATAGCCTGTGGATTCTGATGAGCCATTGGATCTTGGTGTGGATGGAAAGACCGTACCTGTCTCCATGGCTGTGAAGGGCACATAGAAGACAGTGGCTGAAGAGATTTTGTTTGCAGCATTAAATACTTCAGAAACTTCACACCTAGTGAATGAAATCACAGCCTCTTAACCAAACTCACACTGTTCCTACTTTTACAAAGGAAAACCATTATTAATGAAACAGTATCCTGTTATAAGGAAATGCAGGCTCTGGAGTGAGCTGCCTATTAGCTATGGGACCTATTAGATTGGGTACATAATTTCTTAAGCTTTTATCTCCCTTTACATGGAATGAAACCAACAACTGTACCTACCTTACAGTTTTGACTATTTAATGAATGAACTGCTTAGCTTAACACAAATAGCAGACAGCAAGTATTGAAATTTGTATTGAATAAGTATTGAATGTTGAAAATTACAAGAAGAAGCACTCTGGATAGATAATTGGACTTTCAAACTGTATGGGGGAAAGTGGAGAATAGAATACATGTTTGTGTATAAGTGTAAAAAATGTCCTATGAGCATTGACAAAATTAGAAATTAAAATTTATTTATGAAGATAGCACGGATAGCCTTTAGAACTTTTGATACTGTAGTGACAGAACTTTGGGAATGAGCATTTTGTCAGGGACGCTGCCCTGTCTGGAAGTGTTGTCTAAGTAGAAACAGAAAGTGAGCTACACATGTAATGCTTCTTACAGTTTACATTCCAAGATCATAGTGACTTTAACTACTTTGTGAGTTAAAAACGGGTATGAATCACATGTAATCACAGCATGATGCTATTGTGGGAAATTATCAAAGATTCTGAGGATAAAGTTTAAATTTATTGTTTTATCTATTGTTTAAATTATTTTTAAAGACAGAAGGAAAGGGGGATTATAATGAGCACCAGAGGACAAGGAGTCAAGCTATAAGGTAATGCCTTATAGGTGTGGCAGAGGACCTGTACCCTCGGAATGCCAGTGGTATGTTTGACTAAACAAGACCTGCACAATGACCATTCCCACTGGCATGTTGATATTGATGGAGTAAACTTCACAACGCCCCACACATAGAATAGTGCTACAGATAGTCAGTGGCGGCTGAGAAAGGAAGACTCGGTTTTCTCTAGTGTTGATCCTCTCATAAGTTAACCCTAAACTCATACAGATACAAGCGATGTAAATGGATTTAGTAGGTTTGACTGTGTGTGCGCACATGTGTGCGTACATAGCAATACTTACAAAAGTAATGATCTTGAACCAGAGTGGAAGGGATGTGGGAGAAGGTGGAAGAGGAAGAGAGAAGGAAAAAAAATGCAAATACAGGGTACACGTGTATAAAATTCTCAAAACATTCAAAAAAATTTTAATAAAAATGATATTATAAAGTGAAGAAGAATATTTACTTTCAGAAACTTTTGAGGCTCAGTCTAGTTTCTAAATACACCCTCAACTTTCAGGCTTTTTATACACATGTTTCAGGTTAACACTCCCCTTTCAGTTGAGGCCACGGCCTAGAGAAAATTAGGGAGTCCTACTTAAGCAAGTTCTGAACAGCAGCTTGAAAGCCAGCCGACAGAAGACACTCCCTCTGCTGATCCAGGGAGACATTAAGAGTGCCTCTTTGTTAGACAGTTTCGAGCTTTCTCTTACTGGCATCTTATAGCACAAGCTTCTGTCTCCTGTTGTAGTCAGGGTTAGGGTTATGGCCCCGAGGAGCAGGTGTGTACTTGGCCATGTTTAAATACACATGCGTGCTGTGTATGTTTCACACGTCTCTTTGCAGTTCTAGGTTTTTCTGTGTCCTTCTTTCTGTTCTCCATTAGAGGTAGAGGAGAGTTGAAGTATGCAGGCTTTGTTCTGAGCTTTCTATTTCAGATAGCACTAGGCACAGTTTTATACTTTCTAAGGAATTTAACTTTTAATTAAAATATAATTGAATGATTTCAAAACCCTTCCCTTTCGTCTCTTTAACCTGTACCATGTCCAACATGTCTCCTGCCTCCCTCACTCCCTTTCAAATTTAAAGCATCTTTTTCTTTCACTATTATTTATACACACACATACACACACACACACACACACACACACACACACGTGCACGCACACACGCACGCACACACATACACATACGATCTCTTGAGTTTATTTCGTGTTGTTTGTATGTATAAGATTTTTAGGACTGGCCAATTAGATAACCAAAAGGGCCCATCCCTGGGGAAGACGACTTCTCTGTCTCTCACTAGCATTAGTGGCCTATAGGGTTGTATTGTATGTTTGTTTTGTTTTATTGCTGTTGTTGGTTTGTTTTGTATGTGTGTGGGGGGGGCTGTGGGAGATGTTTTCCCTTCCATTTTAGCTCATCTATTGGCGTTGGACTGCCCAGGTCCTCTTTAAGAGCCACACTGTGACATGCTTGGAGCTTCCCTGTCGTTTTTGAGACTCACGGTTTTGTAACTGACTTCCTGGTCGTCCAGCTCTTACAGCCTGGCCTCCTCCCCTATTGTGTTCCTTGAGAATCTCTAGGGGATTTTTAAATAATAATTTTGTCCTGTGTCCAAAGAATGTATAATGCATATTTGAATATTTTAAACTATATCAATTAACATACTTCTTACATAGATATTTCAGTGTTTTTGGTAAATTCAATTTTTTAATGAGTAATTATTATCAATTGAGCTTAATTTTTTAAAGAGCTATAACACTGAATAGAAGCTTAATAGGATTAAATTTAAATCTTAAGTATAAACCAATATTGTAATACTTCACAGTAGATTGAATGTAAGAAAACTAGTTTTTCGGATGATAACCATACAAGATTTCAGATGCATATATTATTTCGTAATGCCCTATTTTGAATGGGTGAGCAGGGGGGATGGGGAGGGAACAGGGTTTTTGTTTTGTTTTTGTTTTTGTTGGTTTTTTTAATTTTCTTTTTTTTTCTTTTTTTCGTGGGGGAAACTGGGAAAGGAGATATCATATGACATGTAAATAAAGAAAATATCTAATAAAAAATAAATTAAAAAGAGATATTTTATGTTGCTAAACACAAGTCTTCAAAGACTCTGTATGCCCTTAAAATAAGAAAACAGACTTCCACTTCCGTGAACTGAGATGTGGACTGGTTAGTGTCATTATCCAATACCCTCAGGAGAGCCACAAGTGTCTATGTAGAAAGTGTCATACTCTGCTTCCAGAGTTCACAAAGAAACAATCTTCAAGCTCGAATGTACCCCTTGGCTTCTGTCAACTCAGTCCTGAAACACTTGCCCTGGGTAACCATTTTCTTCAGTGTTGCAGTCTAAATCTTAAACTAGGCAAAGTGATTTTCCTTTTAACTTGCACTAGTTTTCAAATAATTTTAATTTTTGAGTTTAAAATAGTCTTCCACTTTTAAAAAAATGTCCTTGGAACTGCATCACTGCTATGAATGTTTGAGTGCTTGGAGAAATTTTAATTTAATGGCTTTACCTTCAAGGTGATCACCTAACAATTTTTTTTTTTTTTTAATGAATGACTCATTCCGAAATAAATTTCTCATTGTAAACCTACTTGGCAGCCTTTAATTTCTGTGCTGTAGATTGTTTAAAAAAGTGAGTCAAAATTCTCAACATGGTCAAGTACTAAGATTCAACAAGAATGCATTTTATTATTTTATTAAACTGTAGTTTAAATTAGCTTTCACTCTTTATAGACTGCAGTCCTTGGTTTCCCCATGTTTTCCAACCAACCAAGATTCATACTGTTTTCATGCTCATATTGTAACAGGTTTGGCTAGGGGAACCCCTTTAGGGTTGGCACTTGTGCCTACTTGATACAGCCCCAGTAATCTTTGGAAAATATTCTGTGTTCTTGTGCTGTTTTTTTTTTTTTTAACTGTATTTTGTCCCTGTTCCAGATTTGAAGTTAGCCATTTCTTCAGATTAAGTCCGTGTTTCAGGAGGAAAAAATAGCATCGGGGATGATCACTAATGATGCATACACTAAAAGAAAGCATTGCAAAATACCATTTCTGGTCCATATTGCTGGGCCCAAACACAGGACGTGCATCCATACTGAAGTTCCTACTTAGTTCTATCGATGGAGCATTTTCATGCCTTCAACTCTAAAGTTTAATATCCATTCCTCCCAATGTAAACATTAATTATCTGGGAAAGTAAAAAAAAAAATTGCATTTATTTACCTGAAGAAATTTAAAAGACATTTTAAATTTGCAAACACTGACAGTCTTGAATGAAAGTCAAGTTCCTCTATGCGGCCCTTCTGTTCTCAAGAAGCACCACTAGACAGTGGAGTATCAAGGCGGGGGGTATACCATCTGTCCAATGGGCATAATGGGCAGTGAGAAGACTTTCCATCACACTTTTAGAGTGATGTCCATAGCAAAGTGAGGATCAATTCTCAGCTATTTTGTTGTAATTGCTGCTGCTGAGGGTAGTGCTGCCCTGACACCATTGCCTGAATGGAACCATTGTCTCTCATCCGAAAGCTCCTCCTTTTACCCTGCCCAGGACTGGCACCAGATGTATAGTCAAGTCTTTCCAGTCCCTCACACATTCTCTTTGAGTCCTACTAGGTAAGCTTCTCTGGGGAGCTGTTTCAGCTCAGCTGGTTTCAATGTACAATCACAGGTGTCAATACAACGGACGGACGGCTGTGATGCCTAGAAGGCAAATTCTTTAAGCTTCTGGCAGAGCTCTCCTCATGAACGTGGGTGAAGCCTCTTTCCCATTCCACCTTGAGAGCATGGGGGGCACAAGCAACTTAGCATCCAAAATTTGGTCCATGAGTCTCATTTCATGGCCATCTGGTTCAGCTACAATGAGATAATGTATATTTATAAGTGCAAGATTTATGTATTTCAGTTCTGGCTGGCACACAAAAGAAGGAAATCTGCTTCCTACTTTTTAATTTCTAGTGATATTAGAGCTTCCATAGTTTCATGGGTTTAAAAACAAAGCAACATTTAAAATCCTATTCTGATATTAGAGTTTTAAACCTAGTTGGCTGCTTTTCAAAACCACGGGTTCTTTTCTATACCATAGAATGTCACCTTATTGATAAAGTAGTCAAAGATATATATTGTTATACATGGGACACATACATGTGTGTATTTTCTCTAGGTATACATACATATAGTGTATAAGTACATACACACACCCAAACACACATGCATACACACACACAAATATACACTCTCACACACACTGGTGTATATAGTCACTTTAATTACATACAGTCCTGGGGGAAAAGACAACTTTTCAGTGGATCTACTACCTTATGTTTCTTAATTTGTACTTCTAAAATGTTATTGATAACATAGCAATCTACCAGGAGAAGAAAGTAAAAACATGTATAAGTAAAAATTCATACGGATCAACCAATGAATAGCTTCTGTCAGGACTAATTTATAAGAAAGCAGTTTTCTCCTTATAAACACTGCTATCACATGCAGATCAATGTTTTGTAAAACTTCAGATATTTAGTTTTAAAATAGAAATTCAATTTTTCCATGTAATCAAAATATGACATTTATAACATTCTCACTTCTGTTTTTTGTAGTAATTGCTTTAAAGTCTGCATAGAAAAACACAAAACAATATTCTTTAATTTAGAGAAAACCAATGTCTTTTTTCAGTTTTAGCATACAATATATACTAATCAAGTTTTGACATTTAAATGGCACAAGTGATTGGCAATTGAATGGACTTCAAGCTTTCTAGAATTGGGGTTGCTTCTCTACTGCCTCAGTTGCCTATTTATTCCATGGCTTGGAGACTGTTCTTTTTATTGCAAAGGTAACTCCCTCTACCCTTTTTTAAAAATATATTTAAACTAAAATAACTATTTAAAAGGGGTTTTAATCACACATACACATAGACACAATGTCATCCTGTTTTACTGGCTGAGTGCACATTAACAGCTGCCAAAGAGAATCAGCACAAGCTCCCTGCATCCGGTAGCATCAGCAGTGGGGACTTCTGCGTTGCGATGAAGTCTTGTCTAATAGTTTCTTGTAGTCACTCTTAGGATACTGCTTTAATTCCAACAATTTGTTCTATGAGACTCAGTATTCTAAGCTCCTTTTGGAGTTGTCTCCCGTGTGCATATTTGAATTTTAATATATACCCTAGCCTTCTGGAATAAGAGCGCCTCCCTCAACAGCAAGAGTGTGAGTGTTCACACTTCTGTCCTTTAAAGCTAGGCTTGAAGGCTTATTCTTGGGTGTGTGTGGGTCCTCTGTTTATTTTCTCATAATTATTAAAAATTTAAAGTTCAACATAGAGATAGAAACAAACACAGTGGGGGGTAGGCTTTACACTGAAATTATTTTAATGAGGTTCTTTAGTTTTTAAACCCAGTATTTTCTTAGTAGGTGACAAATCTGGGTGGCTGCATCCCAAGGATTAGATTCCTGTGGAGTCAAATCTACACAAATGCATTTTCTGGGTTTCTAAGAGACCTCTGTTTGCTTTCTTTTCCTGCCCCTCACTGCATCCATCCTTCCCTGCCTCCTCTCTCTTCTTTCACTATCAAGTCCTTGACACACTTTTACTGACTTGTCCATGAACTTCATAAGCATGCAATAGTCAGACAATCTCTAAATTAAGGTATTCCATCTTTTCTTCTTAAGGAGAGCACCTCTGAGAGGGGATCCTGGCTTCTCTCATGTTGCACTTCCAATGTTTAGGACCCGGGAGCCACAAAGGCCATGCGGGTCTTCATTAGATAATGTGTTCCTGTTTGAATCCTGAACTGAGGACAGTTCATGACAGTGACACATAGGCTAAGGAATAAAACAGACCCTCAATTTTGTGACAGGACACAAGAAAAACTTTAAGTCTAAGTGTATGCAGTAAAGTTGCTGAGTGATGTACGTTCAAATGGAATGCTCCATTTATTTTCCTACCTAGAATTTTGAAAACATGTTTCTAAACTAAAATCTACATCATGGATAAATCCGATTCACTGTTGAAAGGATATAAGAAGTGATGTCTTTATAGCCTTCCAAGGCTGATAGATATGAAAGAAGGAAAAATAAGACCCCAAAATCTTACTTACATATTCCATATGAAATATAGACTTGTATGTTATTGAGAAGAGGGCCCAACACACATACATGCATGCACACACACACACACACACACACATGCACATGAACATACACATGTACACATACAAACATGCACAGAAAGAGAGAGAGGGAGGGAGGGAGGGAGGGACAGAGAGAGATCTGCCAAGCATAATATTGAAAATATAACGCAAAAGGAGCTTCTTAAAAGTGTGATTTGATTGATTTCCCAATAGCACTCCACCTCCAGAGTGTGAGAGGACAACTGCATGCATTAGTTTGTGGTTCAAAGAGGACATGACAAGAAATATTCAAAGGATAGTGACAAGACTACCTGAAGCTGTGTGCAGGCATGTCCCAGGGGCTCTGTGAAGGGGAGAGGGAGCTGAAGCAGGGAGAAGAGCCTCTCTGGGAGATTGAACCCCAGTGCACAGCCATGGACTTCATCTTTCAGGCACACCAGGGAAAGGACTGCTACTAAATGAGAGAGGAACCTCTAAGATTCCTGGATGTGGGGCTGTTGTATTTCTGGGCCTCTTCCTGAATATCAACCATGATGGAATACCTTCCTTGTAAACTCCAGATTCTACACCAGTTTGGCTATTGGCAGAGATCTCTAAGAACATGGAAGCTGGAGAAGACACACATGGAGACCAAGCACTAGCAGCCCGATCCATCGTTAGCAAGAAGGCAGAACAGTTTGTCTGTAGGAAAAGAAGCTCTGTACTTGCCATCCATGAAGATCTAAGAATGTCTGCCATGTCCAGAAACAACTCCAGCTTCCCTCAGTTCATCTTTGGTTGACACCAGTGCCGAAGAGCAATACTGTCCCCATCAAAGAACTGCAAAGCTAAGTCTGCAGGTGACAGCCCAGCATCTTACAAAGGTAAGCAGTTCATGAAAGCCGTGGAAAAATTCAAGGAAAATTCCAGAATACATCAAGAGAAAACCAACAAAAGCCACAGGACTTTGACCAGCTTATACATAGACCTGGCGTAAAAACATGATCTGTTACACCAGCTGGTAAAGGTTTGTGGAATCATGCTATGTATACATACATTTTAGTAATGTATGCATTATTCTTTTGCCAATGAGTTATAACTTAATAGCTTAAGTGTTATCATTTATAAGTATTTTACAAAGTGATTTTTAACCCAAATGTGCTATTTTTTTTAACATGGACATGCAATATAATTCTTTTATCTACTATTCCAGATTGGTACTTGCTTCTATTTTTATTAGTATTTTAAGTAAGATGTAAATATAAACATATCTGGATATTCTTTCTTATAAATCACAAATAATTTAATAGCTAGAATCCTTATATGATTATTTCCACTTCAGCTAGTTCCTAGAGTTTACAAACCATTACCTTAGGGTCTATTCTTTGTACTCATCGTGTGTATAAACTATGCTTTTGGAAAGTGGGTAGTGTATTTTTAACGACATTCTCAAGGAAAAGAAAGAACACAAAGCAGGCTTTTTCCTCCCCAGCACTCATTGGCTTTGCTGCATTCATAGTGTACATATGGTACAAAAGTCTCTCTTCACATAAGCATTTGACACTGATAATTAAGCTCATTTTAACAAACATGAGGGGATTTTTTTTTCTTAAAATTGTTTTCTCATTTTCACTTGTGAAAGCATGCCATTCGTTCTCAGAAGATAGGTAAATATCAAACCGCATCACAAACGTTTAGACTTATTAACAGAGATCTTGGACCCATCTTTTTATCACAGTGCACTGTTGGGATATTTGAGAAGATTAACGTTTCTACTTAAGTCGATAGGGACAACTTACTATGTGATTAGTAGCCATACCCCAATATGAATATAACTTTGCTTCCATGAGAGCCATTATTTTTCTAAAGCATTTTGGAAGTAAGTTAAATATTAAAATTCATGGACAGATTTTTTTTTCATAAAGCTGTCAACATTTCCTTACCTTAAAAGTCAACCATGTGACAAAAAGAAAAAAAGCTAGACAAAGAATATTGAGCTAAGGACTGTGAGGAGGAACCTGAGATCACAACTCTTGTCTACGTTGGAAAATGCCTAATTGACAACAAGTGACGAGCACCAACTACCACCTACATTTCTTGGATATATCCTTATATTAACTACTTTCCCCAAAAGCTTTGAGAACTAGGTTGTCTTGATGACTACTTCAGAGAGACAGAGACGATGCTTGGGAATCTTCAGAACTTTGTCCAAGGTCATACAGTAATAAGTCAGCAATGTCTGCAAGAGGCTATAGATGATTTTACAGTACCTATGAGCTTTGCAACTTGACCTTGGTAAGAACACATGCTCTTGGTTTGCTAGAGTATACCTGTCCCATACCCACATCATGGCTTGAACTTAGGAAAAGATCCAGAAAACTAGAGAAGAAAATGTACTGATTTGTACACAATTCAGATAATGTCACAAAAATGATGATTAACTACTAAGAAACTTCTGGAAATATGTGCATCTAGTTTCTTTGTTTCCTCTGCAGGAAACTAATATAACCTAAAAAGGCATCTGCTGAGAAAGGGTATTCAGAGAGACCTTCCCTGCCCACAAGAGAGGTCTCAGAGTCCCAGATTCCCTGTCTCTGGCCAGACAACAGCCAGAGCTGCTTGGCTCACCCCACACGGTTCTGGAGGATTGAAGACACATGTCTAGTCTGAGAGTGTGAAATAAAAGTGGAACTTAGCAATTAACTTCATGTCACTTTGCTTCCTGGACAGGTGAGCCTAGGAGTGAGACCAGGCTGGCTCAGCTACCGGGCTTTCCCTGCCTTAGATCAACTCTGATCTAGAAGGGCTATGACTCCGACATGGCCAGAAATCTTTCCCAAAGAAGTCAGTCCTGTTCCTACAAATCCATGTTTAGGAACCTTTTCCCCTGGAAATGATCAAGGCACATCTTCCTCTTATATCAACCTATTCAAGGTCCAGATTCACTGACCTCTATACAGGTATGGAGCTGGGGGTAGAGAGATTAGCTGGCTATTAGAAAAATACAAATATATCAAATATTAAAATTAATTAATAAATTAATCTAAAATATTTTTACATTTTACTACATTCATAAATACAATTCATAAGTATTACTCTGTGACATATTTTATGCCCATTATTCACACTTGGTCCTATACATTCCCAATTCTGACAAATGTACTCCTTACTTTCTGTCTGAAGGAAACAAAGTGTGTTAGAAAGAGAACTTACTAAGCATGTGATACTAATAAAATAATCTGCGCTATCTTAATAAGTATGATGATCTGACACTAGCTGGCAGGTACAAATGGAGTTAATTAAGTATTAATACTAAGATCAAAGCAGAATTCAAATATGTAATCTAATATGACATTTCTGTCAACAAAATTCAGTGATCTTGCTATTCTCAAAGGAAATAGCTTTCTATTTCTTAGGACAGTACATTTCTTAATAAAGTTTGCCTGTACCAAAAGCAGTACTTTATTTTATTTTTTATGTTTCAATTATAATTACAACATTCCCTTCTGTTTCTTTCTTCTAAACACTCCGATATGCTCCTTGTAACCCCTGCAAATTCATGCCCTCTTTTTTCATTAATTATTATTGCATGCATGCATATATATATATAAAATACACATACATATTCACACATATATATAATATAAAATACAAACATATATATATGTATATGTATATATTTCTAAATAACCTACTCAGTCCATATAATGTTACATATAACATGAGGCAGTGGGCAGTAGTATATATATATATATATATATATATATATACATATACATATATATGCACACATGTATATATACATGTGTACACATGTATGCACATATATACACATGTGTATATATATATATATATATATATATATGTGATATCCTCAAAGATGTGCAATGATCTGTTTGATTTGTTTGATAGCACAGCTAAATGGCATGTTCACAAACTTCTTATTTGCTTATTCAAAACTGAAGAAAACATTCATTAATTTCATGGGAAATTTGAGTCCCCTCATATAAATATTAAACATGTGTGTGTGTGTGTGTGTGTGTGTGTGTGTGTGTGTGTATGCACAAGTGTGTGTGTGGGGGTAGGGGGTTGGTGTTTGCTTGAGCATGTGAATATAATCAATTATGTACTCAGAACACAAGTACTGTAGATCTGGCATCCAGGAGCTGGTGATCTCACAGTCAAACACAAACATGAAGCTATATTTTCTTTGGCCCATGGCATTTTAAAGATAGGAATATTTCAGGCAAAAGTCTGGTTTTTTGTTTTGTTTTGTTTTGGGAAGTCAGGTGACAAGTGGGCATCCCCACATAGCAGCAGCTGGTTAGCATGAAGAGGAGCTGTCCTCTTCCGCACAGTACAGTGCACCCACTCTAGTGTTCTGTGGCTCCCTCCATTGTATTCTTCACTAATTACATCACTCACGTGCATGATCTCCCAGGCCTCAGGCTCTTGGAAGCATTCAAGTTTCCTTCCTTTCTTCTGGACATTCAAAGCAACTCAAAGTGACAAACTGAATGAGTGAAGGGTCATGTTGATTGCAGTATTTAAAGAATGTTTAAAGTTAAACTCAGGATTTAATCTGAAATTTTACAGGTGAATTTAAATGGACATTGGATATTTAAAAAATGGCAAAAATACATTTTTTTGTAAGGAAAAAATAGGATCAAGTTCTGACAGGCCATGGAGCCTGGACATCAAGGATTTGGGCAAACAAGTGAGATCAACATTCCACGCAAAGAGGATAGAAGTTGTGTGAGGTTAGTTCAGGAAGGAGGTTGACCAGGAAGGAGGGTCCATCACAGAGAAATAACACTGAAAGTTGGAATTGATAAATATTCACAATAGGCACAGTGAGAGGAACTGGGCTCAGGGGCATGGGCAGTGGTATTTATGATAAGAAGTAAGCTAGAAGGAACTCCTGCCTGAGGGCTGGCAGCATGGTAGAGTGCAGCCTGCAGGTAAACTTTGAAAGACAAAGCAACTGACCTTGAAGAACACTTCCTATAATCCATTCGTTCTTATGTAAATAGTTTTTCAGACTTCAGAACTTTAGCTGGTCCTGTTTCACAAATCAGGTAATATTTAGACTCCTGGAAATTAAATACAGTTTTTTATTCTCCTAATTTTTATTCAATTACAATTTACCTTTTCAGAAGTTTCCTTCACCTTATTTAAATGTCTTCACTAAGCATTAAAAACTCCCCTGAATGTGGGTCCCTTAGCTATTCATTTATGTTCCTATACTAACCCCTTGTGAATAACATGAATATTACCTACCTTCTGACTGCAAGAGTTTGAGGAAATTATCATCAAAGTGGGGGTTCTGCTGCTCTCTGTGCTAACACATACACTACTCAATAAGACTCGCAATTCCAGGTAATTAGTCACCATTCACCATTGCTTAGTTATTAGAACCCAGAGAAAACCCATCCCAGATAATGGTGCCAGACATATTATGTGACATCAAAGGGTGCTTGAGGCCAACACCCAGGAGCTATCCTTAAAGCCACACAACACTTCGGTATATCAGATTTGGTGCTATTCATCTATGGCACACCACACTGAGCATACCCAATCTTGTATGAAGTTTTAATTCCAGGTGTATTAAATGTGTTTTTCTTGCTGAGGCTACTTTTTGAAGGCCAGAAGCAATATTTAGTGAGCCTACATTTCTGAGCAAGTCTCAGGAAAGTATTGGTTTTGACTCAGTCTGGTTCAAGGACTGACTTCATCTATGTATGATTCAGAAGCATGCAGCCTAGGAGAGATTTTATTTTCTTTAAGATTTATAGATATTTTAACCTACATATTAATTAAAATGCCTTCCTCCTGAATTGAAATATTGCAGTATCAACACATTATCTAATAAAACAATTTATACACAAAGATGATTTTATTCTCTCATTTCAGAAGATCCGCCTCTAAATTTTAATGACTTGACTGGATGTTGGCCAGTGAGACTCTCATTGCACAGATATCATAAATCCAAATCTTTGAAAGATGATTTCACTAGATGCAGATGGTATCTATATCCACGAGCTCAGCTAACGGTGCTTCTTCTGGAAATAAAAACAATTGTTCATGGGACTTACCACTTAATATATTCATACTAATATGTATATGTAATCAACTATCCAATTAAAAATGAAACTATGATAAATTCTAGTTTTTCTACATGGAAAAATCCCAAGCTTATCATATTCTGTGTTTCTCAATAAAAAAAAAATTAAAGAGTAAGAATGAGACACAAAACACACAAAAAGATTTATAATCTTTAAATCTATATGTAGACTGTTCAATTATGATGTGAAATATCTTACTATTAGTGATGATTTTCAGAAATAAAGATACATTTTACTCAGTTTGGTCTGCTCTTCTGAAATTATCTTTAAAGTGAGTTGTCTTATTTTAAAACCTGATGCTCACTTTAAAAACAGAGTATTTACATTTGAGGGCTAACACAAAAGTTGCCTTGCAGTAAGGGAAGAGCCCGGTGTTCCATGCTCAGAGACCTCTGTAGAATTATATTTCTTTCCACCAAAAAGTATAGCCCTTTGTTTTCTAAGGCATCATTGCTACTTGAGACAAGTTTAACATTAGGAGCAAGGCCTCCTTTAGAGGCAGCGTCTTTGTACTGTGTTTTATATTTCTGGTACCCTTATTCTTTAGTTCCAAAATGCAAACCTCTGAAATCTGAATCCTGTGTGAAAACAGAGCTGAACAGTTTGCAGTTATGTTCATATTATATCATGGTCTAACATATTACATGCATGGTTTCAGTCACTTATCAGTGGATGGGGCCTTGGCTTATTTCCACATTTTGACTACTATGAAGCTCTGAACATTTGTGTGCCCTATGTGTTTGGATATTTGTCTTTATTTCTCTTCAGAATATTATATACCTGGGAATATAGCTGCTTAACTATAACACAGTTTTTCTGTGTTTGGTCCATGCCACAACATGTACAATCCTAGAAACAGTTGTGAAAGAATGAAGAGTTTGAGTGAGCTAAAGGAGACAGCGACAAAGGACTATTGTATGAATAATTTAAAGTAGATCCTAAGAACAAGCAAACTATAAACATAAGGAATGAGTTGATGGTTTCTTGGCTGAGGGGGCTGGGAAAAGGGGAGTCATTACTAACAGTTAACGGAATCCTTTCTGAAGTGATGGAGGCATAAAACCAGGTATGGTGATGACTGTACCATTCTGTGATTGCACTAGAAAACAGTGAGGTAGAAGCAGAATGAATCCCTATAGTACTACAAATATGAATTACATATCAATATATCTGCTGGGTTAGAAATGAAATTCTCCAAAATTTCTAATAAAACAAAAGCCGACCTCATCAGAAAGTGTTCTCATCGTTTTCTTCACCTGATTATTGCTTCAAATTAAATTTCTCAGCATGTTTAGAAACACTAAGATTCTTCTCTTACATCAGTGATAGTTTGCCCTGAACTAAGCTTGGCTTTAGTTATTTGAGAAAGTGGTGTCTTTGACCAAACAACTTCCCATTCACTGTTCTCTTAGCTCTATGGGCTCTGATTAAGATGGCAGGAGCTACTGACATCCAATGGATACATCTACACTATCTGTCGGCTTATCAGTGCCTCTACTTGAAGGCAAACTACTCAAGGACAGGGTCCTGTTGGCTGGATCCCCAGCAGCCACACTTGCATGAACACAGTGGACAAATGGACTTACTTGACGGACAACTGATTTTAAAAATAAATTGACATATTTACCTTTACATTTTCTTCCACATTAAGAATAAGTAATGCATATGTGGAAATAAAAAAAACCTCATTCATTCTGCAAAACCATTTATCACATCATTGCCTTAGATTTATACTACTGAGTAGAGAGGTTACCTGACACAAGTTGAGGAAGATGCAGGGAGAGAAGTCAATGTAGCTATAAAATGATGAGACCAACTAACTCAGTGCATGAAGAATCATAATAATGGCAATAAATCACTTGTGATATATTCAAACAACATTTACTTGTGGCAGATAACTTTGTGCCAAGAATTGATCTTGCATTCCCTTTATTTATGATAAAACGAAAGTGACATTATACTTTGTCATGAACGAATGCCTTAAGTGATACTTTAAAAAATATATACACTGTTCACAAAGCAACTCTTTCCTGATTCATGGTTATAAATGCTGTTATGAGCATGCTTGGATGGCAGATACATAAGCATTGTGATCAGCAGCCATGTGAGTTAGGATTAATTTATTCCTCATTAGATTAGAAATCTTAATAATGTTATTCATCTTGTTTTCTCAATAAATATTATGTTTTAATCTTTGGAAATGCCCATTCTGACCTGGCTGAGACAAAATCCAGGTGGCAGGATACATGGCATAGGATCTGGAATACAACATATTGTTTTTTCATGTGTTGTATAAGAAACACAGCTCTTCTGGAGTTCTAAGCAAGTTTCGTTCTCAGCTTCATATTATTGCTGAATATTTGAAACCATATAATTTCAGTTTTTAATTTTTTATTCTTTTTTGTTGTCAGACACTCCACTATTGCCACATGTATAGGACCAAGGTGTGTGTGTGGAGAGAGGTGAAGTGTTGAAGCACATCTTCTATATAATCTCAGAGTAATATTAAAACCATAGTAACCCTGGCTATGATTGAATATAATTGTTACTAAAATGGACATGTTTATGGGATTTCCACACTAATTCATAGACTGTACTCCCACAACTGTTGAATTTATATTAAGGTTATGAGGAAAGAATAGATGTATTTTCTGGTCTTCAGGTCAGATCTTACACAAGACAAGATACTTCCAGAATGTTCTGGGATTCAGTTAAATCAGCAGGATGCAGACGGTCCCATTCCTTGGAGCTCTGAGAGGCCTTCATGGCATTTCCACATTGTGTTCCATGTTGGCAGTGACTGGCATTCTGCCCCATGTGCTTTAGGCATAGGGATTCCATTCAAGGCTTCAGGAGATGCTTGGCTTACATCTGGTCCTCAGGTTCACTTGGTTTTCTGTTATTTGTGTTACCTTGAGCAAGTCTAGGACCACTCTGGAAATGGAATTTGTTACCTAGTTAACAAAGAAAGTTGTCTAAAGATGACTTGAAACTTCTCTTCCAGAAAACTGGAGAACAAAAGGAGAAATCAGTGAACAGATAATTGTTGGGCTTTTCTAGCCTCACTGGGGCAGATCCTTTTTGATTCGCTATATAAATTTAATTTTTGTTAAATAAAGTAATCTCAAAATTCATTCAGACTTGGAACTCTGGATGGAGATGGTTGTAGTTCTTCTGCTTTGGTACACCTTGTGATGTGTTAAAGAAGACTTCTGATCTGTAGACTCAAACAGAGAAGGAAATAAAAATAATTTTAAAAAAATCTGGGTGGTAAGATTATACAAGAGACTTACTTGTTCCCCTGTTTCAAAAAAAAAAGGAATTTAAATCAATAAATAGAGTTTAACAGTTGTTAAATGACTATGAGCTTTAAAGAAAGTTTACTTGAAATATAAAGATATTCATGTAAAAAGATGTAGAGGAGTAAGAATAGAAAAAGAGAAACAGAAAGGAAGATATAAAGGAAAGCCAGATAGTTATAGAGTTTTTAAAACATGATATTTTTAAAACAATTCTTATTGACTAAAATGTGTTATATTTGCTATAAGTGAAACCAGAACTCATGTATATTTGATTCAGGTGTTTCATAGTGTTATAAATTATTACATACATACATCTGATATTTTTGAATATTTATATTAAACACTAGTATTTTTAAAAACCAATTCACTTTTAACTGTTGGTGTTTAAAAGCTGAATAATGGAAATATTTAATTAGGATTAATTAATAACTGGGAATTATTATATATCGTTAAAACTTACTATGATTTAATTTAAGGAACATGTCTCTTTAGGCCACTCCAAACTTTGATGCTTTTACCACGTACTCAAGTTGAGCCTATATTTTAAAATTTCCTCATAAACCATGTTCTCAAACGATTCTGGCTTTTGAAGTAATCACTATTCAAGCTCCGATGAGCTGTGGAGCCAAAAAGCATTGTTTTCGTTTTTGCTGCTTTTAAAACCAGTTTGTTTTCCTGGAACCAGTCTGCCAAAGTCTTTTTGCAGTTCAGTAGTTAAGTGAGAAACAGATTTGCCATTAAAATGCACAGTCGTGCCGTCTGCATAAAGATGTATAGAGCAGTAATGACATATCCATGTTAAATCATTAATAAAAAGAGAAAGGAGGAACAGGCCCATGACTGACACTGTTGCTTAATAGCTGGAAGAAGAAGGGGAGGAGGAGACAGCCTTGTGAACAGTAACAGATTGATGTCTGTCGGAGCCATTTCTTATCTTTGACAGCACTTGGCCTGCAGCCGATGCTCTCTGCCTTCTGTAGTTGGAGCCATGGTTCACTAGGCCAAACCAGTTTGAGAAATTAATAAAAAAAAAAATCATTTAATTATGAAGTCCCTTCAATAATGCATTCAGTATTTTGGGGTTGTCATAAAGTAGCATATGAAGCCTTTGCTAACTCCTTAGAGGCTTTTCATGTGGAATCCATGTGTTTTTCTCTAAGTGGCATTTTTGAACCTACCAAATACTTATTTACAACCACGGATACAAATGGGCTGTATGGCCTGTCTTCTTACTTCGTTTTGTACTTCAGAGGTAGAGTATCCAGGAACACTAAAGCAAGACACAAGTTAGATAATTGGTATGTAATGTAATTTTTAAATTTAGAAAGCCTCCTTGAAAAGGAAGCAGAAGAGATGTGTGAGTTCTACTCCTGGGTAAGGTTGCACTAATTGATGCTCTCTTTACTGGTGTCAGTACTATTGAGCAATATTTATTCCTGCCTAAGATTTGAATGCCAGATTAGATTGCAGATAGGATTTTTCTTAGCCCTTAGAAACTAAGGGGTTAAAAGGAACTCTCAGTCTGAAGGAAAAAGAGTGTAACTCTGGCATCAAATATATTACAAAAGAGTTAATAACTAATTTTTACTAAATTGTAGCAATACCCAATTTAACTACTAAAATCGATCCCAGTGGTGGCGCATGCCTTGCTACCCACCCCAATGTTCTGGGTTCCTGAATGAAAGACACAGACCCAGTGCCTTTATATTTTGATATACCTTAAACAGCTCAATGGCTGGGCTACTTCCTAACCTCCATTTAGCTAATCCACCTCCCTCCAATATTCCCAACTCTATACTTACTAAAATCTATATTCCATCTTTGCTGCCCTGGACCTAGTCAGACAGCTCTCTGAAGACCTTTCTCCTCCTGGCTCCTACATGGCACCTATGCTCTCTGGCATGCAGCTTCTCGGGCTTGGCATCTCCTCTCCTCCACCTTCTCTGAGCATGGTGGGTCTTCTCTTCCTTCCACCTTCCTCAGTCCCAGGAATCCCAGGAATCCAAAAGTCCCACCTCTGTCTGTCCTGCCCAGCCACCGGCTGACAGCAAGTTTATTTCAATCAACTGGGAGAAGGTTCCTTCAGTGTCTTGTGTATGGATATGCAGATCCTTGTGCAATTTGGGGGACCCAAATTAACGTAATACAAGCTGCATTAGACCAAACCCTCTGTACTAAATCACAATGGGAATGTGAATACACACACACACACACACACACACACACACATTGAGAATAAACAGTTCCAAGTGACACTGAAGTGTAAAGATGTTTAAAAGGCATTAAGCTTTGAAAACTGATAGCCTGCCACTTTGACACTCTAAAGCTACCCATGTATTATAGTTATCCATTATTGGTCTTTGTCAAGGAGTTCAAAACTATAGTTGTATAAAGTAGTGTGATCTTGAATATAAGATGTATGTGGAAATATTTGCTTGACCATTGCAAGAGTTTTCGGATGATTGCCAGTCTGTTGTTCCACTGAAGCTCAAAGCTCAGCTGTTGGTCAAAGGAAACAGCCAGGATTTCTTTCCCTGACTGCTTAATCAGAGGAACCAAAGGATGTGCCTGGAGCTGTGCTTGGCACCTGGAGGCAGAGAGGATTAAAACAAGCCTCATTCCTAAACTTCACAGAACTTTCAGTAGGACCGTTAACTAGAAGAAGAACAAAGTACAGGAGCGTGAACTACCTGAAGTTTTCTGAAGAATGGTGCAGAGAGCTAAGAGAAGTAGATTAGGAGTTAGGACTTCATGAAAGCTCCTTGGGATAACTCGTGCTTGAGAGCTGATGTATAGTTGAAGCAAAAGTTAATTTTAACTGTATGGCTGTGGAGCATACCAAAAGTACACCACAAGAGAAACCGTAGATGCAAAGACCCTGGGCATCCTGGAGGAACCGAAGTCATTCTCTTGAGAGAAATGCAAAATGTGTGGGAACCTTGGGCAAAGGCCACATCTTGAAGAAGCTTGTAGCAATGCTGGGAATGCAATATAATGTTCACTTGTTGCATAGAGATCGTTCTAAGAAACATCCCTAGAGACTTAATGATGCTTTTCTACTTCTTTGATGAGAAGAAATTTATTTAATTAAGTATATTTAATTAAAAGACTTTAGACATTGTTTTGAACTATCATCATTCTCAGAAAGCACTATGTATTGATGATTTTTCTTATTGCTTTGACAAAATACTAAACCAGGCCAGCTATCAGCAAGATACCTCAGTGGTTCAGGATGCATGGCACCAATTTGGATCCCTAGAGATCAATGATGGAATGGAACAACTTCAGGTTTTCTCTGATTCCATAGGAGCATACATACATACAGAGGGATGCACAACAAATAAATATACATTGTCGACATTTTAAAAATATTCTAATAGCTTAAGTAAGGAATACAGTGTGTCCATCATGGTGCCCAAGTCATGACCGCGGGGATCTAAAATGACTCCTCACATTGTGTTTACAGTCAGAATGCAGCGACTGATACAAGTTGATCCTCACCCGCTTTTTCCTTTATTGGTTTTTATTTAATTCTGGCCTCCAACTTATGAACATTGCCACCAGGTTCAGAGTGGATCTTCCCTCTTCAGTTAAACCTTGAAAGTGTCTACTTGGTGATTCTAAATCCAATCAGTAGACAATGACGGTTCACCACCACACCTTCTAAAGAAGATGTTGCTTGCTTATAAGCATAGAGAATGCTGGAAGAGTTTTCTGGACACCATGATGTTGGGACTCCGAGGCTTTAAAGCCTGACAGGAAGTTACCGTTTCCAGATAAAGCCAAAGCGTCCAAGTCAACAGTCTTCAGATATGAGTCATTCTAACCCATGCGATCTCAGTCACTTTAGTTGACTGAAGGCATCGTTATTTTGCAAATTCTGTGAAATTTTGTGATTTGTATAGTTTGAAAGACAAAGTCCCTACTATCCCAGAGGTAGTACGGGGGGCGGGGGGAGCTGTGCAGGGGTGTTGGAAAGCTGTTGGGCAGGCAAAAGCTTGGGTCTCGCCCTCTTTCATCTGTGTCTGCAGTGCATCAATATCTTCAAGGTGGTTATGTGCTCATTAAAGTTTGAGAAGTGCTACTTTAGGTCCTGTGGGGAAATGAATTCAAATAATTTATAAATTGGGCATTTAGACTAAGTTTGAAATTAGCTTTCCTGTAGTTAATTATCATTTTAATGTTAAAATGTCCTTAGCACTTTCACAAATTCAAAGTTAATTATTGTTATGGAAAATGTTTCACTAGGAAACAATTACTCTAGGCACAGTGCCAGAAGTTTCAAGGTTTAAATTTTACTCAAAACACAACAAAATATTTTGAACATATACATATTTCCTTGTAGGGCAGATATAACCATGCAAAATATCAATTATTGATTACTGGAAGTTGTTGAGCAAACTATATTCATAATAGTGAACTGAAAGTAGTCATTTGGTATTGTATTCTTTGTTCTAAAATCATTGTCAAATAATCATTTAACCCCCAAGACCTTACGACTATTTGTGGGACCTGTGCTTACAATATCTAAGAGTATTTAGGCTTACTTGGAGCTTGTGTTTATGTAATAAAAAACACATTCTTAACAATTTATTTAACTAAATTTGGAGTGAGAAGCTCTCAATGTGTATATGGACCATGGGAGCTTTCCCAGATGTTTTGAAGTGTGGACTACAAAACGCGTCAGCATGGCATGTCATGAAGTTTGACACAAAACATGTCTTTTCCCTTTGCGCATGCCTTGTTTAGTTTCTATGGTAAGTTATGAACTGTGGTGACAGTTCATGGCTCCAGGAAAACATTAAGGACCATAAGTAGTATCTACCAGACAGTGGAAATATGAGGCAATTATCTACATAATCGATGCTATGAAAAAGCCTGCCTACCCAGACATATCCTGATAACCAAATCCAAAGTGGGTGTTTAACCACAGGGCTCATTTCAATTTTTAGTGCCTTAAGAAGATTTTTCTGTCCCCTCCTCCACTCTGCCTTCCTCAGGCCCTACTGATAGACTTAGTTATTCTGTACAGAGTAAATATGATCCACAAGAAAATGTCTGTGAAATAGCTTCTGATTTCACCAAATTTCTTTAGATTATTATAGTATTTACCCTCTTATCCTTCTGAGTTATTTTTATCTCAGTTCTCAATTACTTCCCATTGTCTAGCAGCAATAAATTTGATATAAATGGTGGCCCTTCTGTGAGTGCAGCAGAGGAATCCTCTCCTCTAACATGGCTAAGAACAAGAAGAAAGTGCTGACCATTTCCTCAACTCTGCCTCCTACTCGGGGTGAGCTACTTCTACTCCTTCATTTAGGATTGTGCTTTTGGAAAGAGCAGCTAGCTCCCCAGCTCCTGATTCCCCTCCAGGCAGTCCTCCCCATCCAATTGCAGCAGTCCATTACAGTATCATGAACTCCCTCCATCCTGTGAAGATGATGAAGGGTTAGTGTTCATTCCCCTCATCCTTGGCCACTCTCCACATTTCAGTCTCCTGCCTTTGCTTTGCTCTGCTCCTTCCTTGTCTCATGGCTAGGTGCAACTCTTCCAAGTGTCACTGCAAACCCCACCAGTGTCCTCTTAAGTTCTAGTTACATTTCCAGAATGGGGCACTCCACTGTCCTCTCTGTTCCATGGATTAACTCTATTGCTTATGTTCCCAGCACTTTTTGGCACTAGAATTTTTTTTAAGTATAATAGATCATTTTGTACAGTCACTAAAAGAGTCCTGAAAAAAAAAAGTTTTTCTTTTCTATGGGAACTACCTGGCTTCCCCATTACTGAGGAGCAATGCCTAAGAGGAATTCTCACAAGCTGATATCATTCAAACGCAGCGATGTTGGAGGAAAGACTAGACTTAGGGATAATGCTTGCTGCACATTGAATTTATCTTCCTGGCACTTTGCTAATTCCTTTAATGTTTTATTTTAACTCTCAGAACAATTCTAGGGTACATTTTCACAACTACTTTCACTTTTGACCGCAAAACTGAGGGGGATAACTTGTTCACTGGTGCATAGAGAACATTCAGTAAATTTAAGGGACAGTGGGTTGGTAATGACATCAGGTCCATGCTAGTGAAATTGAACATGGCCTTCCACTATAGTATGCTTATGTCACTATAGTGTGACTGTCAGCAAGATAATCTTTCTACTAAAGGAAGAATATCCTGGTTGATATCAACCCCTGTTTGAACCCACAGACTCTCCTCCCCCAGGAAAAGTATCTGTATTGCAAAAGGGTATGCCATACCATGCATCTCTTCTAAGAATTCTCAGAGCACCATCATCTGGAGCTGACTTTATAAAAGACATGCTCAGGACTTCCGGGCAGTGCACACGTCTCTGTTCTAGTTCTTTTTGTAAGAAGATGAACCAGTCAGAAGCCAAACTTTTTTCTAAACCACTATTGTGACCCCCTTTTGGGGGTTGTACATCAGTTGTCTTGCACATCAGGTATTTACGCTACAATTCAAAACAGCAGCAATATTACAATTATGAATAGCAATGAAATATTTTTTTGATTGCGAGTCACTAGAAAATGGGGAAGTGTATTAAAGAATCACAGCAATAGGAAGGCTGAGAACCACGAGTCTCAGCCCAAGTGTTGATAAGGTATAATGTCAAGGTTCACAAAGTGTTCTAGAGGCTTCATGCATGAGACAGGATTATGCTGGACAGAAAGAAAGCAATATGACATCAGGAAAGGCAGCCCGAATCCTCTTCTGTATCACATCAGGACCTGATATTCAAAGAGTTTATAAATTCTAAAACTTGCCTTCTAGCCCTTCTAAGTACTTTTGTCAAAGTAGAAACTGAAAAATATTTTGCAGTTGGTTAAATCTGTCAAATGCTTATTCATATAGTTTATGGCCTCAACTATTTGATACATCAGGCCTTGCGATTCTTGACAAGTTACCACAGTTACAGAGTTATTTTATTTTATTGTTTGGTTTGGTTTTTATCTGAAGTTATGGGAGTTAGCATCCTTAAGTTCCCCCCCCAACCTGATGTATAGAATAATGGATAGTTATAAAAAATGTTAAGCTAACATATATGAAAATATCAGAGGACAATGGTTTTCAAATGTTTGTGTATATAGAAATTACTGTGGTCCTGTTACGATTGAGGCACCGATTTGCAAGTCAGCAGTAAGGCCCAGAAGTCCACTTTTCTACCTGTCTCCTCAGTAATTCTCTCTGGCTCTAGGCCACATTTTGAGCATCAAGGGCCTCTGATGCTTGTTTACAATGCAGATTCTTGGGCATCACTCACAAAAGAGTCTTGGTTTTGAAGATCTCCATGGGAGCCAGATGGTAAGCTAGACAGGGAGTTTTACAAAACAGCCCAGGTGGTATTGGTAAGGTGTGCTGTGCCTACATATTGAAAACAAATGCTTCAAAGCATGCTTCTCCAGCTTCAGTGTATGCATGGATCCTTCCTAGAAACTGTGTTAAAATGCAGGCTGACTTGCATGCTGCTTTAATGGCAGTCTCCAGGTGTAACGCACCTTGTTGACCCAGCAGTACTCCTGGCTTTAAAAGAACCTTCCAGACTAGGGGTATTAACTCTTCTGCTATTCAGTTTGAGTGTTCTAAATTATGGAATGATCAATTGAAGTACAATACCTCTGGATGATGTGGTGATTTAAATAAAAATGGACGCCTGTACACATACTTCAGTTATGTGGTTCCTGGTTAGTAGAAATACTTGGGAAGGATTTGGAGGTGTGGCTTGCTGAAATGTATCATGAGGACTGGCTTTGATGACAAAAGACTGATGCCATTTCTAGTTAGCCCTTTCTCTTCTTTCTGTTTGCAGTTTGCGATGTAAGCTCTCCATGCCTTTGCTCTGCCCTCATGTATAGAACCCTCTAGAACCATAAGCCCAAACAGATGCTTTCTTTCAAATGCTGCCTTGGTGTTTTATAAGAGCAACAAAAAGGCAATTAATAGAGATGGCATCTTCAGTCCTTAGTGTGACAAGCCTCCTAGATACAATCAAGTCTTTTGAGAGACAATGAAATTTCCCATTGATCTTTTTCATGATTTTTTGCTAATTACTCAGAAAGCTGAAAAGACCAGTGAGAACAACTTGGGGAGGGGGCAAAAACAAAGTGAGTACCTAATGGTGAGAGGCTTCAGAGTGCCTTTGTTCAGTCAAAGGAGTGGGGAGACAATGCAGGGATAGAGAGCTAAAAGTCAACCTTATATTCTTAACTTCAAGGATTTATCAGCCTACTACCTCATATGGTGAGTCTTCAGAAGTACCATGCTCCCTGCCTAAATGACAGAGACATCAATGCACTGGGGTGGCAGTGTGTCATCACCGTCTTTATGATCTCTGTTGAATTGCCTGACATTTATTATTTACAGTATTTCTCACACTTCTTTCTGGCACAATAGTGTGGTTGGAGATTGCATAGTATAGACAAGAAAAGAACATTTGAATTGAATTTATTTCATGCAAACTCAAGAGTTCAGACTGATTTATACTTGCATAATGGCAGAAGATTCAATGAGCCTTGATGAGACAAAGCTGAAATAATTTCTCGTCAGGAGTCTGAAATATGATAGGTTGTTCGTTCATCTCTGAAATCTCATACTGTTATTTAAATTCTTCCAAGTTCATTAATCCCATTTAATAGCAGCTGAAGCAGATCTAGTTGGACTTTGGGGAGGAGGGAAATAATGAACCATAATGCCCTCATACCACAGAAAATAATACAATTATTTTTACTTTGTGAGAGTTCACAATTGAAGAGTTTGAGATTTAAAAGTGCTTTGGCTCAGATTTAGCAAGAAAGTAGGCATTTAATGACAGAGTTCACTTTGGTGGCTTAGGTTTTATTTTGAATGTTTGTTTTGTCTTAAAAACACTAATGCTAAAATGTCTCAAATCTTTATTTTCAAATCACTTATTATATCACCATAAATTATATGGTGCAGTAAAGGCCAGATTTAAAAGAAAGTACACTTTACTGTCTTGCTTTTCTATAAATAACGTGACACTTTATAAAGCAAGAATCCTCAGGGAAGTTGTTTTTTCCTTCTGTAACTCTACTTGTGCGGTGTCCTCCAAGTAGCTCAGTGGTCCAGACCTTATAGGGGATAATGGTGGAGGCTAACTGTAGGAAGTCTGAGAAAGACTGTAATGTATAATTTTGCCACAATTATAATGTTTCCCCTAAATAATAGTTCAGTGTATGGGGTGAGTGCTAACAAATGCCTTTAGGAGATGCATTTGCTGCTTTCATTGTTTTGAACATTTAATGCTCTGCACAAAAATTTGTAAGAAGCAGCAAATGACCCAGGTGGTGCCCCATGTGATTAGGAGGTTGTTGGTAATAATAATGAAGTGGAAAAGACACTCAGCCCATCACCCAGGATGGAGTACACTGTCATATAAAAGGCAGGGTGGTACTACATTTACAGGAAGCCAAGCTAACCAAGCTCAAAATCTGTCAAGATTAACCAGGCCTCCATCAAAGCCCCACAGAGGGGGAAATAGTTCTCTCCTTAGCTGGGATGAGTCGGACAAAACATTTCTTTCCTTTCTAATAAGAGGGGATGGGACCAGAAATAACAACCACTGTTCCAACCTACTGGGTTATCTCTGTTTTATGATATACCTTTGCACAAGCAAAATTTACAAATAAGGTGTCTCTTGAATGTTCAAACCTAGGGGCTGTATAGACAGTAGTGTGGATATGAATGGTGTAACTGTATATGTGTTTGATGTCCAGAGAATCATGGCAAGATGCATGTAAACTGCCTGTGCAGAACAAACAGTGAACAGTGGGATGGAATGAAGGATGGGCTGGTAACATAAAACATGAGGTACACTGTTCTCAAGCTTCAAATTCTGCATGTCTAATAAATTGGGGGCAAAGAAGTATCCATCTGAAAGGAGCGCCCTCCTGAGATCAGCCAACAGAGAGGAAAGCACAGCTGACTCTCCCCAGTAGGTTCACTGGTATATTTCAAGAGTCCTTCTTCTGTCCCCACTGTCACCCACTGTACTATTGTGGATTGTGATTAGGGATGGGATCATGCATTTTGCCAAGTACAAAACCCACACAAAATTGTAGGGTTAGAGTTTGGAACAAAACTCTGGCTTTTTGGTGTGGAGTTTTTCTACTTATGGCAAACTGTGGCTTCCGGAAGGGTGACTTAAGATACCTCAAAAGGAAAATATTCTTATAAGGGAACATTTTGATAATTCAAGTGTAAATACATATAAATCCAGATCATCTTTTTGATTAACTGGAAATTGCTTAGAAAAACACTTTTATGTCTACTCCCCCTCCATGAACTCCCTACTCACAGCCCCTTTCCAGTGAACTTCAGAAGGATATGATTTGGAGAGAGGGTTTATTAGTTCATGTCAGTTGGCCTTTCTGAGCTCTCATCCGATTTATTAAAGCAAGGTTCAAAGTATCGCAGTAAAAGCATGTAAAATAAAATACAAGGAACTGGGTGTAAAACACACACTATCATTTGCCCACATTAAAAGACGGGGATTTTCACTCTCTTAACAACATTCAAAGTGATCCTCCCTCACACAACTGAGAGGTCTCCATTCGGAGACAGCCATGCTCTCTCCCAGCGTGCACCTGTTCTCTTAGCAACGCAGCGCACCCAAGGCACTTGAATTACTGTAGATGAAATATGAAAATTCAGTTCAAGCTTTCTTTTTCTTGTAAGCTCTCTCTCCGTGTGGCTTTTGTGGTGTCTTATAATTGTTCCATGAGACGCTTTCAGGCTTATCTTGCCCATATATAACTATATAAAAATGTGTATAATAAGCAACCATTCAGAGGGAAAGGAGGCAGGAACAATGGCAGGGGGGTGTGAAAGAGAGTATTCAGTTTTCTTCAGACATTTGTAGTAATCTATTTATGGCCTAGTATATTTTTTTAAAACCTGGCTTCAAAAGGAAACTCAGAGATACAGATACGCCGTCTCTTGGAGAGCTCTCATCTGCCGCCAGCAAGGACAAGCACAATTTAGGGTTTGTTTCCCTGTTTATATAAAATGGCTACTGGAAGTTTTGGCGTCTTGAAATGAACTCATTAAGAAGAACACATAAAAGTGAGCCTTGAGTTTCTTTCTCAAGAGCATCCCTGCAGTTTGGTTTGACCTCTCTTCTCCTCCGGTGTAGATGTCTATCTCTCCCACTAGAGTGAACTCAGGGGAGCAGGAGTTCCACATACATCTCATTCACTTGGTACATAGTCTAACTACAGGCTGTCCCAGACAGATAGAAGTTCCAGATTCAATCAGCTTATAATCACCTCTGGGATATTATTTTCTACAATTACCTTTGAAATTGTAAATCATATTATATGTCTAAGAAAAGGACGGCTTGAGATCTGTCTCTTTTTTTTTTTGTCTTAATCACTAATGGCTTATGCCAGTAACAACCAATTCCTAAAATCTGCTCAAAACCATTTTAAGTTGAATCAGTATTTTTTTTAAAACTTATTCTTTGTGAAATACAAGTGGTTCAAATTAAACAAATATGTCTCTTTTCACTTATCTTAACCTTAATGACACTATTTTCATTTATTTCGGACTCTGAAAATCTTCAGGGAATATAAAGGTAGGGAACACCAAAACTGTATGCCCTGTATTAAAAGTACCACTTCACTCCTTACATTCTAATTTCAGTTTTCTATCACTTCTCAATCATATTTGCAGAGAAACTTCCCTTTCTAAAGAATGAAAACTATTTAGCTTCCCTTGATATTTGATGTTTCCATACACCAATTAACAGGAAATTTAGCAACGGCAATGAGGACTTAAGATTCTTCTCTTCTTTAACGAATTTAGTATTTTCAGGTTAATGATTAAACACATTGAATGGCATAATGGGTGAAAGGAGCTTTCCCAGGCCATGAGTGGCTTTCTGGTAGGTTACAACTTGTTCCACACAGATAAGCTACTGTATTTTTAATTAAACAATCAAAATAACATTTTACTTCAAAGGAAAAATGCAATAATTGGATTGCAGATGGATTCTATATGTATGGCAATATTCTATTATGGAATAGAATTTGACATAGTTTTATATCCCTATGAACTAAACACATATCTTTTGCACATAGAATTTATTACATGAAGAGAGGTATTGTACAGCAGACAAAAATGAGAGTTATATAAGAATTAGGTTAATGGCAATGAACCATTTAATCTCAATGTTTAGTCACTAACTTGGCACATATCTGTGAATGTATATAAATGAATATATATGAATCACTGCCTTGCCTTATATGTTTATATATCCATATAATTTTACTTTAAAGAATTTTAATTTACTTTAAAGATCTTCTGGTATTGGGGAATATATATATATATATATATATATATATATATATATATATGGAAATATATATATATATATGGAAAAGTCTAATGTTACAAAAATATAAAAATGCCCATGGTTAAGCAAAAACTAAATGTGAAAATGCTTTACAAATTCAGAACTCTATCTTGAAATAAAATATCAGTCACATTTGTTACATTAATAATCAAAAGTGTTTGGGAGAGATCTAGAGAGGTAAACAATGCTGTAATTCTTATAAAGTGTACAAAGCTGAATTCCAATACAGGGAAGGCACATGCAGCATGCTTGGATAGTCACTGGAGCTCATTTTCATTTAGCAGAAACTTGTATCTATTTAACACTGTTGTCATTAGTATCTTACTAATGAGTCAAATGCTAGTGGTATGCTTTGTAATGAATAAAACATCAGCTGGTCCTGTTGACTGCCATATATCTTTGTGTAAAAGGACAACTCAGATCCCAGATACTGAAATATGTACTAAGTTAGTAATTGTTCTTCAGATACAATGCAGGAGCCCCTTGTTTAGGGTTGTCCTGGAATATGGGGCTAAGTAAGCAAGTCATACTTCAAGCAAATTTTGGACAAAAAACAAACAAACAAACAAACAAACAAAAAAACTTTCCCTGATTTATCTTCTGTGTATGAATCTAAGAACTCAAAATTTAACTATTGAGAACACATTCATATTAATCTAAGGGATGAAGGGATTAAAATTAGGAATGAGACATTCTAGTATACAAAGACATGGTCAGAAATTTCTAGTAATCATTAGAGTGGTGAATAACGTACTGGGGAAGGGTGTAAGGAAGAAAAGACAATTCTGCCCTAAGGAAAGATTTGTAGACTAAGTCAGCCAAAGGCACACTGAAGAGGGTGGATCTTCAGGCAACTTGCCAACACTGTGGGACCCGTTAGGGCATGCGCCGGCCTGAGCCGGATGAGACAAGCACTGAGGGCCATTCCGGGAGACTTTGCAGGATGTTTGGGGATGTGGATTGACAGCTATGAGGATTGTTTAGATCCTTTCAAGTAGAAAAGCACCGGAGTCAGTTTTCTTTGTAAAACTTTTACCATCACCGCGTAGAGAGGATTTTTATAGCAGGTAAATACTGGAAGACTGTTTGGTTTTTCCTTACTATGGAGATAGCACAGAGATCTACTCCTTCCTACTCCTTCATGTCTAATTCCTAAACAAACGCATCTTTCTGGATGGAAGTTTTTAGAAAATGCAGACTCCTGTTGGTCCTTATTGGAATGCATGATTACCCAGGAGCTTTAATAAGGCTATTCCAGACCCAAAGAACACTGTTCTCTTTAGAAGACAGACCTACCTCATACAATTTAGCAAGATCACTTAGCTTCCAATCTCATCATAAAAATCATGGCTACCATTTACTCGTAGGATTTATTAAATATTCTTTTGATTCCATATATTGTCAATAACCACAATACTTCAACAGTCTCATTTGGGTAATAGCTATTAATAATATCCATTGTATACTTATGATATATCACACACTGAAATAATCATACATGTTTCATTGTAGCCAATCTTCTAATATGGTTTTGAGGTAATGTCCTTTTTGAGTCTCCATCTCACATAGAGAAGCCTAAGCCCTAAGAGGCAATACCAGCCATCTACTAGCCATGTAACCTGTCTTACCTGGGAAATGCTGTCTCACAGCTGTCCTCCCAAACCTCTGGCTCTCACAGTGTTTCTGCCTACCCTTAGACATGAGCCCTGAGCCTCGACAGGAGGAAGTGTTATTTAGATACCTCAATTAAAGCTAAATACTCCAGCCAGTTATTCTCTGCACTTTAAACCATTGCGAGTCTCAGCGGCAACCAGCATCTACTGCTGAAGACACCTCTGTGGGGCAGGTGGAGAGATGCTCCAGTAAACAGCTCAAACTAATTAGTCAGCAGGAGGTAGCAAGAGTACTTGAACTTGGGAGGGAAAGGTGGTCTAGGATCATGGCCTGGGAAGATTAGAGGTGGGTGAGAAGGTAGGGGGTGAATTTGATTAAAATACATTTTATGTATGCATGAAATTCTAAACTTATATCTATACACACACACACACACACACACACACACACACACACACAATCAGTACAACCGGCATCTAGACAACCTCAAGAAGCACAGGCCATAGGATAGATACTCAGAGCTCTTTCACACCAAAGCCACCCACCCCCAAAATATCTAATCCTGACTTTCTGAGACAATTCCCATTAAAACTTTAATTATTATTTCTAAAATCTTTCTCTTTAATAGATGATATACTGTGGCTTCTAATGAAAACATTTCAGTGTCTGCAATATCTTCTTTTAAACGATTCCTTATAATTTAGTTTGTTTTTGTTTGTGTCAATTGGCCCTTTCAAAGTCTCTCTTTTGTTTTGTTGCAATTTTGGCTTTATTGGAATTTCAAATCAAGGCATTTTTCCCCTGTGAAGTTCACACAGGACGCCCTGGGACACCCCCGTACATTGCAGCAGAGGCTAAAAATGGAAAATCCGGAGCCTTTAACTGAACACTGGCTTTGTAATTGCTCCTCTGGTGCCCTCACCGCATTCCTAGATGTGTGAGAGACAAAGGGCATGAGAGGAGTGGTGTGTTCAGTCAAGGCTAAGCAAACAGTTTGCCTAACACATGTTAACCCCAATCATAATTTAAGAGTCCCTATTTTTGTTCACTACTTAAACTATGAATATTTGATTTTCTGCCCTCTGAACACTGTCTATGACAGAAGATCACAAACTTTCAGCCATTAATACTTCCATCTAACTTTCTTCCTAGCCAAAGTCCTGAGAAACAAAAGGGCCTTGTTTGTTTATTCTTTGAAATTTACCATTACTGTTAATCCACAATATAAAGGAGACAATTTGTTTAAACATGTCTTCTTGGTCAATATGGTTACTGGGTAGATATTTAGTCAATATTGAAAGACTTACTGTTACAACAGTTACCCACTCGGGAAAGTTATTTCCATGGTTATATTTAGAAAAACTTAGGTAGAAGACTTAAAATCTACTATGATCAATTTTCACACCCACCTTAACACCACCACCACTCTTTGCAGTAACTTTAGTCTCCAGATAGAATTTACACAACATTAAAAAGCTAAGGGAGCTAATAGAATACATTAGCATTGTTCCCTGATTATTAGCAGAATATTTACAGCTATTTATAAGGAAGAGATGAAAAGGATCAGCGCTGGCTTTAAAGCAATATTTGGACAAAGGCTTTCTCTGGCAGAATTGAGTCTAAACGTGAATTTCCAAGTCTCCAGCCTTGTACTCAAATCAGAAGAAAATCACACTGCTTGCTTCCACATGTTGGATCCCTCCTTTCCCCCACACCACAAGCCCCACCAACAGGTCAATCTGTGGGGCAGAAGTCAGTGCTGACACAGATAAGAGTATTGGAGGAGAGGCCCTTGGCTCTGTGAAGGTTCTGTGCCCCAGTGTAGGGCAATGCCAGGGCCAATAAGTGGGAGAGGGTAGGGTGGCAAGCAGGGGGAGGGGGAGGCAACAGGGGTTTGTTCTTGTTTTTTGTTTTGTTTTCTTTTTCATTTGTTTTGTTTTGTTTTGTTTTTGAGGGGCACTGGGAAAGGAGAAATCATATGACATGTAAATAAAGAAAATATCTAAAAAAAAAAGAGTATTGGACTGGTAGTAAAAGGAAATGTGTATCAGAGGAGCTAAAATAATAACAAAGCAGACTCTCATGGCGTAAAGGAGAGTTAAATGGAGAATAGCAACAGAGAAAGAAGGGAGGAAATAAAAACCCTCAACAGAACAGAAAAGCAGTCTAACATCCGGTGAACCCTCAGACTAGAGAAAGGATATTCCTTTACAGTGTGGCCTTTTCCATCTGAGGTTCTTAGTTCTTTTGCACTTATTCTTAAATTTCCTTTTGCAGTAGCATCTTGATCATTTTTCAGAGGTGAAAACCACGTGCTTAAATAGTAACAGTCTTTCTAGTTCTCTGAGGACTGGCATAGACTGGGACTCGGGAGATGACAGAGTATCCTGTGTATAAAGGCGGGCATGTGTACTGTGGGAACAAAGCAGGTGGTGGGCAGGACGATGATGACTGTGACGTCTTCGTGATGCCTCATGAATCGTAAGTCTGAAGGCTTGCACATGACCTCAGAGACTGGATCCTCTACTGACTCCTGTGTGTCATGGAAGAAATAGAAAGCTGCATCAGAGATCAGATGTTTCAATTGAGCATACTTATGTGTTTCTGTTTCCCGATTCTCTGCTCTCCTAATTATGTGATAAAGTTATATATCTTAGAGTTATTGAGGGTGTTTAAATAATCAGTACACTGAGGCAATATTTTGTTTGCAGTAAATTTAAAACTTGAACTTTAAAATGTTTCCTTAAGCCACATCATATTTATATCTTATATTTCTTTCCAATGGAATTATCTCATTTTCTTTCCAGTGAAAATAGAGTAAATTGTGTCCTATCCATTTTCAGGAAGGTATTATTCTACTATCCCATTTTGAATTTTTAGTTAAAAATATATAATTGTAAAAGTATGTGAGATTTTAGGAACTTATGATATAAACAACCTTTGTAACTAAATCTACATGAATAAATATTTTATCAAAATTATTTTGTAGCCACAAAATATTTTACAGATGTAGATACTTCAACATTAATACTTAGTTGCAGTATTCATGGACTTAGCTATTTGTTAAAATGAAGTTATCACTGTCATTTTTTCCACACATATACACAGACTGTGTGTGACAACTACAGTGTGTCAGAACGATGCACTCTAATACAAGCTATATACTTAGTAAACATGCATTCAATCTAAAATTAAAAATCACTGGAGGATTATTTTTTGTCTTTTCTTTTTCTGATAATTATTAAGTTCTAAGATTTTCTCCGCATAATCGTGAGTCATGCAAGAGACTGTGGAAATAATCAGATGATGTTTGTGTTCTTGGATTTGTTATTTTTTTTGTTTTTGTTTTTTTTTTTTGCTTCTTCATATATTTTCTTTTTCACTTTATAACATTTTGCAGTGATGTTAGTAAAGAGAAATATAATGTAATATGGATGGAACTGGTAGAATAATATTCCATAGAAAAATCTGCTTGTCTTCTTCACAGAAATCTGAGGCCAAGATAAAAAAAGAGTCCTATTGTGGAAACCCTTCTGAATGAGGGGAAGCAAAGGGCACTTTCAACTCAGAAACAAAAGGAAGATAACAAATACAAGCAGGTGTAGTGTTTTTCTAAGCTAACTTACCCCTAAGCAGCAGAAACACTGGGAAATTCAGAACACAAAGGGGCTCACCTACAATGAAGCATGCCACTGGTGAGGGACTGTGATGCTTTTGGGAATTAACTGAAAAACGAACAGTTCCCCTTAACTGGATAATTGGTATACAGTATACAGTATGCAGGCTGTCCCCAGCAGGTTATTTTCATGCTAGGATTAACTTATTAACTCAGACGTCAGACAGTAAGCTCCATGCTTGACATGGAAGTTAAGGAATTATAAATGATATAAAGGACATTTTTGGAAGAACTCCTCTTTCCATGTTTTGAACTAAGGATAGACACTAAAGGAAGAGCATGCAAGATCAGCCACAGCTGACAAGGACTGCAGTGGAGTGCCAGGCGAACATCTTCCTGTTTTACAGTGAGTAAGTCCAATCCTTTATGAACTTGATCTCCCTGCTTCCAATATCTAAAAAAATAAAGGAAGCATTTTCTGCATATCTGGGGTCTAAAAGCAAGTCATGAAGGATACAGGCAAAGTAAAAGAGTGAAATAAGCATTGTTGCACTTGTACGTGTGCACAAACTGCACTTCTATGGATTCCTGATTTTAAGAATCCTCAGATAGTGAGCAAAACATTCTGTAACCTCAGCCTCAGTGGCAGTTTTCCCAGAAAGCCGATAAACAGCACCATGGAGACTACATCTTACGAGAAGGAAAACCCATTTTGAAGTAAGCCGCTGTTTACTATTTCTGACACTAGGTATATTGATGATTATATTTCATTTAAAGGTCAGAGTCCTTATGCTATTGTAAAACAATAATAATCAGACCCTACTATGAAGACGATGACAGAAATCAGAGGACAGATGACAAGACATTTTACCTTCCTCCAGTCTCTGAGCACCTTCTTCCTGAGTGGGAACAGAAACTGGTGAATTTAAACTTCTAGACATTAAACTCGAGTTCATTCCTTGATACTTTCATTCTCCTATTTTTTACAAAAAGCAATATATGAACAAAATTACGATATCTCTGTGGCAGGGATAGTATGTTTCCTCTCTATCCCATCTGTCTCTCCACTGGCTAACCCAGATGCCCTCACTCTACACAACAAGGAATCTGCAACAATGACTCAAGGAAGCTGATTTGCACTTCTGAAGAACACTTCCTGTACTGTGTAAACTATGTAGACAGTAGATGAAAAGACAGGTGAAACTAGTTTACTCAGAGGGCAAAGCATCTACTATGCCAGTCTGTATGGGAAGGGACTTGGAATTGAGACCTGTGATTTCACATGGTGCTGTGGGAATGGTGTGGCCTGGGTTGTTGCAAGTGCCTGTGATTCAGACACAATTCACATTTTTCTGCTTTAGCACTCTAACAGTTTTGCATTTTTGGACAGAGAGTCAGAGTGATGACTTCTTCAAGGGATGTCTTCATTTTATATATATATATATATATGTATATATATATATGTGTGTGTGTGTGTATTGTATATATGTATATATATATATTTTATTTTGGGGTTTTTACTTTCTCATGGTATAGGAGGGAACAGTCCTTGTCAAATGAAATTCTTTAAAAGTTTTGCCTGTCACTTCTTATAATCCTTCACCAACTTTATGTTCAAAATAAGATAGAAAAAAGTGGTGGCCTAGGCAGCTATCATGAGCTGTAACAACGATTGATAACAGGTATGAATTAGGTCTTCACTCTTAAACAAACACAGGAACAAAGAGATACACCTAAGCTAGCAAGAGATAGTCAGTGCACCCAGAGAACAGATCTTATGGAGTAATATTCATCTGTGAGCTTTTCTAAATCCAGCAGAGAAAAGTCAAGCCTTGTACTGAGAGAAGGCTTAAAAAAGGAGACCCTTAAAATGTACAGGAGGAAGCCAGGTCCCCTGCTTATGGCATCTTTTAACTCACTCTAGGAAATGTACCCAACCCCTTTCTCCACTTCATTTCTTAGCAAAATTAGTCTACTTTGAAGGTGGCAACAACACTCCAGTTACTGAAAATTATCTTTACCAGATTTGAGAACACCGTACCCACTTTTCTCTAAATTCTAGACCAAGAGCTAAGTCATCCCTGCACTACAGGGACTCCAAAACTGGCTTGTTTCTATTCCAGCAAAGGGAGGAAGGAAGAGCTCTGTTCTCTGCAGTGAATTCACTGGGATTTAAATAAACACGGGATGAAGACACAACATCTTGCTGTATCTGCTGCACAAGATGCTCAACAGTCTTCCAAACCCTTCCCACCCTGAACCATGATGGACAGCCATTTCTACACACCGACACCTATGATTTGATCACACCATCTTTTATAAGCTCCCTTGATTTGAAATCATAATGACACCCATTCAAATTAATTCACCAGAGCTCCTAACCTATTGAGATATTGAACATATCCTGACTGTTGGCAAATGACTTGGAATGATTTTGATAAAATCATCATAAAATATTTGATTGTGACCTATTTTTAGTCTCTGGGAAAATAAGCAGAGTTTGGTAGATGATGCATAGATGTTCAGCATTTTGAAACCCAAAGGTAGCTTTGTTGATCTGATGGCTAATTACAGTGAAGACTTTCGATTTATAAACCAAATTTCCATTGCAGCTATCATGAGCTATAATAATAATTGATAACAGGTATGAATTAGGTCTTCAGTCTTAAACAAACACAGGAACAAAGAGACACAACTAAGCCAGCAAGAGATAGTATACGGGAGATATCCTCAGAAGCTTCTATGTTATGTATGTACATCTTTTGATGGAATTGCAATTTTATATACAATAGTAACCCAAGAGTGAATTTAAAAAATAGCCACTGCTCTAAGCATTGAATAAAGGGGGATGGGGAGAATAAGAAATACACATTGTCATGAGAATAGCTCAGGAATTGATGAACTAGAATGACAGCCAGAAAGCTTTGATACTATACTTCACCATTCCATTGTGATTTTGAATTTCTTATTCATTGTTCTACTAACACATATATGACTCATGGCTTGATAGTACATGAAATGCTTAGTTTACACACTTGGGGACCTCAATTTTCTTAGACTTTTGTTTCAGTTCTTTCATTATCTTGAAATTACTACTACAAATGTAACTATTAAATGAAATAACTACTGAGAAGGATACCAGTCAATAGGGACCTTATAAACCTGAAAATATAAATAAAAGTCACAACATGGAATATAAGGAGAGTCAGTCTACCAAATGCTTGAGCAATCTTAGTGGGCCAGGTATTCAAAGGCACACACAATAATGGATAAGTACTTTCAAAGTCCTTCTTAGTCACTTAATCATTCTTTAAGAATTTGACTTAAGCTTGAAGAATTTACTCCTCTCTTGATGCTGTTAAAAGTCAATTTCAATCACTTCCCTATTCGCTTTATTACCTTTCTTAAAAGAAAAGTTTACAATTAAAATTTTATGCACTTTTATTACCAGTTTCCAGTACATGTGACATCTTATAAAACATGCCACCGGGTGCACCACCCATGGCTCAATTCCAGCTCCAGATTATCCTCAACTATTGTTTGTTATAAAGACTTGGCCAAGACAGGATGAACTGCCATTCCCATCACAGATTCCTTCACATGGAGAAATCCATGGGCTGTCACAAGACAGGTGGAATGGCCCCAGGACTCTATATGCCATAGAATTCTATATCCATTTTCATGAATAATGTATAAAAATCATTTCAGATCATTTTTCATTGGAAAGCACAAGTCATCCACGTCCTTTTCCTGTGTTTGCATTTCTTAATGTATTAATCTTTTCCATCTCTGACTTTCTACCTCTTTTATTAAATGAAAAAGATTTAGTTACTTCAGTAAACCTTAGAGAGTTTGTGCCTTGAACCTTTGCAGAGTCTGAACTTATATCCAGGAATCTGCTCTCAAAACACCCAGGGGCTGGGACCAAGAAATGTATGACTAACTCCTAAGGGCAAACATTTGTTTATTCTTATACAATTTTATGTCCACACACTTTACTAGGATTGACTACAGGGTTCTTACCTTGACAAATATTTAAAATATAACCACCTATATTAAACCCAATTGGAAACAAGTATAACAATGCCATTGTTTACTTCAACCCCATAAATAAAATATTTAAATTTTTTGTATTGATTTGGTCATTTTAAAAAATATTAATAAATTCAGTTATGAGGCAATCAACAAACACACATCTTTCAAAGGTTGAAAGCTACCTGCCTTACTTCTAGGTCCAAACTCAGAACCTCATACATCAGACTTCTAATAATATTAAATGCAATTTGATGAGTGAAGGTGACTTAAGAATATAACATTTGAATCTTCCTTCTCTTACATTGTTCTTGCTTTATTTTCTGTCAAAAACACAAGAAAAGTTAGTGCTAATATTTCAAATCATACTGAACCTCTTTATGGGGAGGCAAAATCTCTATATAAGGATCTTAATGATTCTTTCATATTATCAGTTCTACTTCAGGACAAAGAAGGGCCAGTCTTAGGGTAGAGATGCAGTTAGTCTTATATTGAATTCCCAGCAACTGAGTGTAGTGGCATGTGACTCTAAATCCATCAGTAAGAGGTAGAAGAAGGATAGTTAGAGATGCAAGGTCCTCCTTGGCTACATAGTCTGGAACAGATGAGATTATGTGACGATAAAGGAAAGTATAATCTGAAAGGGAAATGTCTGGCAGAATAGGAATAATGTGCAGGACACACCCACTGACCCATTAGTGTGTCACCTGCCAACCCGGTCACCAATGATGAAACATTCGTCCTCCCCTCCGTGCTACCATCCTTATCACAATGAAATAAGCTGTAGTTTTCAATCACTTCCTGTAGGAATTACTACACTGAACACTTTCCCTGTGACCACTTCTTCCAAACTCAGAATACAAATTTCTTTGGCCCAAAGGATGAAAGCAATATCAATACAGACCATCATAGTTAAGGATGCATGATGTACTCAGACTTTATACTTTTTGGAAAAAATAATCCATGTCAACAGAAAGAAGATCCGTCTAAGAAGAAGGTAGAATTTTGGGGTCAGACAGTCTCCTTAGTGACCTAGGGAGGAGTCAGACTTGTGACCGAAGTTAATAAAGTCTACATCCAGTTAAAGCTAATCAGAGATTGTCTTTGTTAAAAAGTTATCAGTTAAAAGAAAAGAAGAAATAAGAGGAGGAAGAAGATAAGGAAGGGGTAAAGGGGGAGGAAGGGAAGAAGGAGGGGAAGAAGGGGAAAAGAGGAGGAGGGGAAGAAGGGAAGAGGGGAAGAGGCAGAGAAGGAAATACCACAAGTTCACCAAGAACAGATGCATAGCCTGAAGACCAATCAGGCAGAATGCCTTCAAGAGCCAACAGGGAGACTTCAATTGTACAGGAGACTGAAGCATTTCGGTGAAAGTTAAGGAGCCATTTGCACACATTTCTCAAAGCTGTAAGCTTGAGAGAAAAAAGTAGAATCCATATTTCATATTTGATGGCTCTCTCTTCTCTACACATAATGCACTTGGATGGGAAATGGTGGCTTTCTCGACCACCTTACAGCAGATATAAACAAGTGGCAGTGAGAATATTTTCTATTCCAAAACCCAAAAGTCTCAATTAACAAATTAACAAGGTGAATACATTTATAATATTTTCTATTAAGACAAACTTATCTTCAAAGCTAAGTCATACCTTAAATGTCTGAAGATGTCTTAAATCTTCATTGCACTATTCTGAAACATATCTCTTTCTTTCCTGTCATCTTCTTAGGCAATTGGAGGTCTCAGATCATTAAGAAAAAACACACACATTTGGTTGGGAAAGCAGAAAAGAGTAGCCCATTCAATAATTCTAAGCTATCTCCACATTTTAGCATCAGCTATCTTGTAAAGGTGAGGCAATCATTTGGAAACGGAGGGCCTTCCAAGGGAAGAGAATATTTATTTCTTGTTTTGTCACATATTTATTGTTAGACATTACATACCTGCTGTGTACTTGACAAGTCAATGTTTGATTTTCTCCACTCTGGCTACAACAGTATGTGTGTTCATGGTTGTCATAGGATTAAATGAAGGAACATTTAAGAGACCTATACCCGGGACCTATACCATGTAGTAAGAACTAGCAACACAACAGTTTAAAGATACACTCTCCTGCTTCTCCAGCCTGGCTTTCGTTTGCCTGCTTATAGCTGTTATAACTGTTGCTGTTGTGATTGGCTAGTTCCCTGTTTATATACATACTGATGTCCAAATGCAGCAAAAGCAGATTTATCTGTATTAATCTACAGATAGCTGATTTCCGCAGTCTCAGTAAGTGACAAATGCATTAACACTCTCTTGTTTCCTTGAAAAATCAGTAATCACTGCAGTCACTAGAACAACCAGAAACTCTCTGACCATGTTAGCTACTATAGAATTTGCTCAAGAGAACACTATATTTTATTCATTTAAGCTGGCTCCCATGGAGTAATCTCCTTCTATTTAAGAAAATGAAGTTGAGACTCTGGAGCTGACTAAATGAACTGGTGGGCTATAGAACACTTGCCCCCTGAGTCACCAGTTCAAATCTGACCCCAAATTGCAAACATCTGAGTGTTGTTTGCTAGTTTCAGCCCACACAGTGCAAGAAGAGCAGCCACATCACATGCCCTCAGATACCACAGCTAGCTGCTGTTTTCAGTGGCAAAACCGGGACAAAATGCACAACAGGCTTACCTTTTCATCCTTAGCGCCTTCAAGGGCATTGCTCTGTCGGCAAAGTCCAAATGTCCAAGATTCATTTCCCAGACTCACCACATACTTTTCAAAGCTTGTATGTAGTTTCAAAATGGGTCTCAAATCACATTTAAGAGAAAAATTTCTGTTTCATCAAAATGTTATTGCAAAGGCTTGGGTATAACTCAGCTGGTAAAGTGCTTGTCATGTAAGCACGAAGACCTGAGTTTGCTCTCTCTCTCTCTCTCTCTCTCTCTCTCTCTCTCTCTCCCTACCCCCGCTTGATTGCTCACTTTCTGGGAAGGAGAAATTGAGAAATGAATCAGTGGCTAGGAGTACTTATTGCTCTTGCAGAAGACTGAGCAGTCACAGCTGTTCAAAGCTGCATATATAACTCATGTTCCAGGGGATCCAATGTCCATTCCTGAACTCCTCTATTGCTTCATGAGCATGATGCATGCATGTGCATACATGCCATGCACACATACACACAAAATAAAATACATTAATATATCTTTTAAACATCAACTATGGTTTTCTAATCTCAGTTATGGAGGAGAGGGGGGTGGGCTCTTGGGGCTTTCTGACTAGCGAGCATGACCTATCAGGAAAGCTCAAGAAAGCCAAAAACTTGTCTTATTTTTTAAGAAAAGTTCATGTGGAAGAAAAGAAAGGATACTAGAGGTTGCCCTTTGACTTTGGCATGAACACACACATACACACGTGCATCATTGCCATTGGTTATTGAGACTTGTGTGCTATGAACAGTGTCAAAAATGTGAGTAAGAGTAACCATTATTTATTAACAAATTGGTCTTAAATTTCTGTCAGGAATTGGAGTTTTAATAGTGTGTTAATATTGTTACAATACTTAATAACAAGAATTTCTGTGAATTAATATTTCAGGGGTATATTATCATATGAAAACTCTGAACATGATGAACACCTATCTACACGTGAAGCACTGGAGAGAAAGAAGAAAAGGAACCGGAAACTCCTACATGTTAACCTTAAGGTCACTATGGGATACATAGAGCATAGACACCTTGTCTCACATAGTCTGGAGGCTCCTAAGCAGTCCCTGACTTCAACTCCTTCTCCCTGAAGATTGCCTTTCAGGCTACCAAAAGATGCATGCAAGCTTCCAAAGCAGGGGAGTAGTGAAGAGTTCTACACAGCTATGAAACTTATGATGCACAGTGACCCATCATAGCAAGATAACTCCATTATTAAGCCAGCATAATCTCTAACTACAATCCAGTTTAATGCTGTCCTAACCCGCATCAAGGAAACTTCTCTTCCCAAAACAACAGTGACCTTCATAGAAAACCACCACCAATTAAAATGCAGAAACACAGAGCCTAGTGCCAATGGATATATCTACCAAACAACGACTACATCTAAGGCTTAGAATAGATTACAGAAAGATTGTGAGAGCCAGAGGATTGGGAAATTTACTGAGGCTGTGTCTCATAAGAATGTCAGAAACTAAATTCAAAAAAATCTCATCAAAATGACTGCCTAAACATGCGCTGAACAAGGACATCACCAATCGACATGACAAAGTGGATGGGAAACGCCATCAGTCCTCAGTCCTCAGTCCTACACTAAGAACTACAGGCAATTAAGGAATGCTGGGAAATGGAAGAAGTTTTTCCTTAGAGAAGAGCACACTAACTAGTTATCCAATACGAATAGTCAGCCCTAAAAACGAACATATAAGTAACTTTTTTACAGAGTAAGTGGGTTGTATTTTGGGAAATTTATGTATATACTTGCATATATATGAAAAAAGAGAAAATTAAAATTTGAAACACATCTTTTACACTATGTAGACCAGGTTGGTTTCAGTTGCACAGAGTTCATTTGACTTGACAACATTTTCTTTTCTTTTCTTTTCTTTTTTTTTTTTTT
>NW_022196896.1:82684383-82694331 GCF_008632895.1 Mastomys coucha
GGGAACCAAATACCCACGGAAGGAGTTGCAGAGATTAACTATCGAGCAGAGACTGAAGGAAGGGCAAGACAACAATTTCTTAATCTAAACATTTTCTCTTAATCATCTTATATCTATGAGAATAAATCACATTAAAAATATTAGGTATAAACTTCCTTCATTGGAGGAATGGGTATTTAATGTGAAGCAAAATACACTGCCTTTCAGCTTGATGTAGTCATGTCATAGTGTCCAGTGAGCTAATGTTCCACCAAACCATTTCTAATTGACTCCATCAAGGAAGCATTGCCTGCTGCCAAGGAAAACCGTAGGAGAAAGAAAGAACAGATGGATTCCAGGGTTTTCCAGTGTGAAACATATTTTCCTTATGTCTGAAGTCAGCATAGCCAACAGCTCAGGTGGGGTGATTGGTTGATTGCTTGGCTATCACTGCAAAACAAGTCTGAGAACTGAATGCAGCAACTGAAGATTTCTAGCTAGTGGTTCTCTTGATGAGCAACCATCAACCAAAGAGTACACATGGTGGGACTCATGGCTCCAGCAGCATATGTAGCAGAGGATGGCCTAGTCAGTCATCAATGGGAGGAGAATCCCTTGGTCCTGGGAAGGCTCTGTGACCCAGTGTAGGGGAATGCCAGGGCCAGGAAGCAGGAAAGGGTGGGTTAGTGAGCAGGAGGAGGGGGGAGAGAACAGGGTTTTGTTTTGTTTTTTTTTGTTTTTTTTTTTTTGTTTTGTTTTGTTTTTCAGAAAGAAAACAGGGAAAGGAGATATCGTTTGAAATGTAAATAAAGAAAATATCTAATAAAAAAAAGAAGTTCTTGCTATTAACCTACCCTTGCACAAGTTGGTGTGGCCCAATAATGACATTCCGATAGGTGATTGCTTTAACTGTGCACCTTACCTGAATAAGTCAGCACATACTATGTAGGCTAGGCATTTAGACCAAAAGCAGCAGCCACTGCATAAGAACATGCAAAGTTTATGAGGCACAAGACATTAAATTTAATAGGTTATAAAGTAGTATTAAATAACAAACCCACTTCATCACCCCGGCACAATAAAGAGGGATACCTGCTAAGTTTAGCTCAAGAACAATATTCATAATTATGCAGTGGGGTCTACGGCATCCCCATGTAAGGGGCCAAGCCAAGCACAGCAGCTTAAGTGACCTTGACAGGCATGGCACGGGATTCCTACCAGACCAGCTTTGCTCCGTCCTCAGGAAGCTCTGGATGCAGTTGTGACCCACACCAGGGAACAGCAATTCCATGTCCTCCCCAACTCAGCAGCACTTACAAAATCATTTTGTTTTATAATCTCCCAAAGGGAAAATATTTGATAGTTCCTGGATTATTTATCTTTTTATATATTCAAGGAAATTTTTAAGACATGTTTTTAGACTAGACTTCTGTCTTAGTTAGGGTTTTATTGCTGTGAAGAGACATGGTGACCACAGCAAAGCTTATAAAGGAAATAACTTAAATGAATCTGGCTTATAGTTCACAGGTTTATTCACTATTTTCATGGCAAGAAACATGGCAGCACACAGGTAGACATGGTGCTAGAGAAGGAGCTAAGTGATCTACATCTGGATTGGCAGGCAGCAGGAAGATCCAGTGAGCTACTAAGCCTGGCTTGAGCTTCTGAGACCTCAAAGCTTACCCCCAGTGACATACTTCCTCCAACAAAGCTACACCTACTCCAATAAAGTCACACAGCTTAATAGTGCCAGTCCCTGTAGGCCTATGGGGGCCATTTTTACTCAAACCATACAACTAATATTAAATATTTCTCTATACTATATAAGTTAAAATGTAGGGGATTACATTTGCTGGGTTAGAGCTGAAGCCATTCTTTGTTGTCTTGTGATCTTGATGTAACTCACAGTTACAGCATCTTAATGTTGTCTTGGTTTCACCAAAATGTCTTAAGCACACAGTCTTAATATGACCACCATCTGCTAGAACCAGGTATCACTATTAACTGTGCATGGACCATCAATTCTCTACAGTTCCTTTCTGCTGACCTTTGTACTATACATCTTCACAATGAGGCATGTTCTCAGACAGAGTAGACTAAATAGCTCACCAAGGAAAGTGTATTCTATTATCTAACATCTTTTCTTTTTCATTTATTCATGTTTACTTTATGTGCATTAGTGAGTTGCCTGTATGTATGTCTGAGTGAGAGTGTAAGGTCCCCTGGAACTGAAGTTTCAGGCAGTTGTGAGCTGCCAAGTGGGTGCTGGGAACTGAACTCAGCTTCTCTGGAAGAGCAGCCCGTGCTCTTAACTGCTGAACTATCTCTCAAGCCTATTGTTTTTAATTTATTTACTTTAATTTTGAACATATTTTTGTATACCATCACTTGAAACTCTTTCATGCAACTCTTGCCTCACTTTTCTCCTTCTTTACATCAAAGAAATTAAACATTCATTAAACTAATTGATGGCTTGAAATTATCTCTGGAAAAAATGGAAAATATAGTCAACATATAGCGGGGAAAGAGATCACGTGAATTAGGGACCTAAGGTTACAGGTTAAAGCTCACTAGCAGGTGAGCATCCTTACTACAAGCACATCTGTGATGTGTGACTAGTCAGACCCTTTCCAGTGCCAAGGAGGTAGAGTCACAGGAAAGAATTAGTTTAGTGCTCAGAATATTTACATGAAAATATTATTTTGTAACAAAGTAGTCACTTACATGAGGGGCTTGTTTAGTAGGAGTCAGGAGGAATGTACTCTCCTGCCATCAAGTAGAGTATCATAATATACTGATTGCAAACCTTCAGACGAAAGACGGAATAGAATCTTTTCTGGATCTGATGCATGGGCCTCCATGAGTTTTCATATATGTACCCTTTCTATATTTTTAACTAGTCTGTGACTAAACTTTTACATTTTCTCAAAAACTCAAGTATTTGTTCTGATTGTAAAAATAATCCACACGCATCCTTTGTAGAATATATATGCACAAAAAGAAGTAAAATTCACCTGAAATAGTTATACCAAAAATGATCATTCCTAAGCACATGTCAGTATCTGTCTGTTTTTCCTAATCAGTGTATAAATTCATGTCTAGATGCACCACTGTATAGCATGTACAGACAGATATATATTCATGTTTATTTATTTATTTTTAAGTATAACAAAATAAAACATAATAAGATAAACCAAAAACCAACACATCTAAGTCAGACAAGACAGACTAACAGAAGGAAATGAGCCCAAGAAAGGGCACATCGGATAATTTTTGTGGGAAAAAAAATGGAATTGAGAATCAAAGAAGGTAGGGTATTTGTCCCAGGTCTCAAGGCCAATCTCATGCTCAGCATGGTCTGCAAGCTACATAACTTTTAATAGTGTAGATAGCAGGGTCTTGGCCTGTCTGGCATCATGCGTTCTCATAATCTGCCATAATCTTTATAGTTTCACAGAAAGAAGCAAAGTTGAGTGCCAGATCTGAGAGATCAGAATAATGTGATATGTCCTAACTGCTCCGGTAAGTCAAATGCAGGGTCAGTGGTCACCAGACCCCAGATGCTGCATTGCTTGCAATGCTTGCTCCCAACTTAGTATGGGTTTTATCCTGAAAGGTCATATTCGTATTGTAGATTTTCATATTGTATTTATGCCAATACATACTCAATATGGGAATTCCAGGGAACCTTCAGAACTCGACACCCAAAATTTCAAAGGCATGCTTCCTTTTTGGTCTGGGTGCTCTTCCTATGCTCCTGTAGTCTCTGATTCTCAGATTAACTCTTTTGATCCTATTAAGATAGGTTGGTCCTCTGGTCCTGAGAGAATGTGAAATGACGCCCCATCTATGCCCCTGATGCTTCTTACCTCTTGCGAGTGTGGGGACTGTCTTGTTGCTCTGAAGCTAGCCAAGTATGTGTCCTCTAAGACAGATTATTGACTCACCTCATTCGGTTTCACTCTTCACTAGCCACTAACCACAGAAGTGACTTGCAGTGAAGAAGGCCCATGTGAGTGATATCAAATCAATAGCATGTGGGTGGAACTGGCAGTGTGGACAGTTTTAGGAATTACCATGAGAGTAAGGAATAATGCTCTTCTTCATATTTCTCCCTTTACTCTAGTTAGAAACTAATGGGCGATTATTTGGATTATCAAAGGTGTAGACAGTAGATATCGGAAGCAATCAAGCCTACAATGTTGTAAACCACTCCTCCAGAGCAAGAGAGCTGAGTTTTGACGTTCACCTGAGACAGGATACAAGTTCCATCCTATCTGTGTTATTGTGGTATTGAGATGGCTGGCATAATTAACACTAATATTACAAGAATATTTCTCAGACTAATAACAATGATGGAAAAGAGTGTGAAAGCCTCATTGAAATTCCAAGGAATGAAGTTAGAATCATAGGGATTAGAGCAAGAACGAGACTTTCAATTTCTGCGGCTGGTCTGCTTGAGGACACAATTCTATGTAAGGACTGATGTACTGATGTTTCCAATTAGTAAGGAATCTGGAATGATCTTAGAATGCACAGAACAGAATGAAAATGACTGATGCATTTGATTTTCTTCCCAAAGCTGATATTTACTTATAATTTATCTATACCCCCTATTTCTAGAAAAGTTTAGGCAACTAGGTGACAGACAACACAAACTAAAACAAATGAAGACGTGAGAAATACGCTGTGCACTAGCGTAGTGACTGGTACCTGTAATCCAGCTCTCAGGAAGTTCAAGTAGGCCAAATGCTACAATTACAAGGCTTCCATGTACTACCACTCCAGCCAGAGCTACATGACAAGAATCTCTATTGGAAGAGATGGGGTGGATATGAGTTGCCAACTGTGAGCTAGGATTTGTTTACTTACCACTGAGATTCTAGAAACTATTTCATTCATAAATGTATAGCTCCTAAAGAAACATTTGCTAGTCTTCCTTATCTAACATTTTGATATCCTTGTCTTCCTTGGAATAGGTACCCCATTTGCCTTAGGTGAATCCCTCAGTATGCAGGATGCATAGCTTTGATTGTGATGAAACACGAGACCTAAGGTCTGATGCTGACAGGGCATGGGCCACAGCTGGAGATGCTGAGTAGATGAGATATAAGCCTTCCTTAGGTCTCTTTTGTTTGACTGTTGGTTTTCTGGTTTGAGGTTATTTCAACACATGAGACTTGCCAGTTACCTCAAAGAGTGGTTTTATTTTTACTTTAAACCACTTTATCCCCTGAAGAACATTTGGTCTTTTCTGAGCCATATTAAATTATCATAGCTAGAAGCATGGTCCTCTTGGCAACTACTCAGAGGAGCCCAAGAATATTTCTAATGAAGCTAATATATCCAGGGTGGCCTTCAGCCTCATTGTGAAGAATCAGCAAGCCTACAATGTCAGTGGAACTATGACTCACAACTTCTGGCTTAGTCACCTTGATCAGTCTCTCTGTTACTTCAAGTTGGTTTCAATTCCATTTGAATTACTTATACCCAAGAGTCCTGGCTACCATGGGGTAGAAGTAAAATCTGGTTCTCATTTCATGACAGCCCAAAGGGTCCCAAAATGTGGGAACTACCTTTGGACCCTCCTTAAGGAAATAGAAACTTACTTTTGGCATTCTATTGTGACTCACAATTGCCTCTAAATACCTACACACAGCCAGTCATTGAGACCTTATTTAAGTGTGTCACAGGCTCTGTTGCTACTGTCGAGCTTATATGCTGCACAAAGGTGCATTATGAGACACCCCTTTTTTAATGTGTCAGTCTAACAAAAGGACCTTTTCGACTTTGATTAAAGACACCTGGTGAGCTACTGGTAGCTCTCCACATTCAGATGTGGACCCAAAGAAACAGAAAATATTTCTGATCTCCAGTCATAATATGGCCATCACCCTCCACTCGTTTAAATGAACCTATTCAGAAAAGGCTTGCTCCAACCAGAACAAAAGCTGCCTCTGCTGAGATTAACAAGAGTAGGCCTCAACTGTCATATGGTAATGATCACAATACGTTGCTCTGAGCAACTGATGACTTTGTAGTTCTTTGCTATAGCATTTCAAATGTAAAATTTCTTCTGTTCTCTGTTAATATAATAAATAAGAACTCCTATGTATGTATGTACTTTTTTGTGTAAAAAAAAATAAAAAATAAAAATACTGCCAGTCTCCCAGCAGGAAAGTCATAGAGTTCTCTCTTGAGGAGTCATGAAGCTGACATAACTATAGAATAGTCATCACTTGGTCAGACAAAGCATGCTGGATCAAGTGGGTTGTGCATCAGGCGATGTGCCTAAGAATGTGTTTAAGAGGCAGAAATGAGGTAATGTCAAGGGATGTTCACCGGCTTCTCTACTCTTCAGTATGTCACATGTAGAAGCACTTATAGGCTCCCTGTGTGGATGGCACTACCTGGTCACAGCATGGTTCTGCTTTAGTCTCTTGAGAAAAATAATAAAGCCAGTCATAAATTGAGTATTGAGTCTTCATGAATTTAAATATGTTCACTTGATTTTATATTTTAAGAACATTCTTAAGAATCTGGAAATTAAATATTTAGAAATATCAGCATGTTTTTATAAAGTAGTATTTAATAAACTGGAACAAGATGTCCACTTTGTCTCTTCATTTGTGTCAATTGGGTAAATATTTTTGCCAATTTCATAATGATAATGAGGTTTAAAAAGCCAGTCAGCAAAAGCTTCCTACAGTCTGTTTCCACTATACTACATGCTGGAAAAGCAAAAAGTATAGACTTCATAAAGATCTATGTTTGCCAGGGACTGGGGTGGTGGGTGGACAGAGCAAAGGGGAATTTAGGGCAGCAGCACAATTATGATGTAATGGTAGAAAATGTAATCTATTGCACATGTGAAAAAAATGTAGACTATGTACAGCCAGGCTCCTTCAGGTAAACTGTAGACACTGTGTTAGAATGGTGTCAGGGGAGCCTTATCTGGTATAGGATGTCACTGTCTGGTATAGGATGGGACTGTACTATCAGGAGCGGGTAACTATTTATCTACATCACACATGCAGTGCTGCTGTGAACCTGTAACTTCTCTAAACAGCAAAGTACACTTTGCAAATTAAGACTTATTTTCAAGTAATCAGATCACAAGTACTTAGTCACGTTGGGGATTGGTTCTAATGCTTTTTCTTAATTCAGCTCCTAGAATCACAAGGGAACTGGCTTGTTCAGACACTAAAGAAAGCCTGCTCCCAGTTGTTTCTACTTGTGAAATAAAGTTGTCAATGGCCAGTGGCTGAGCAAGATGAAAGAGGTGGGACTTTTAGACTGCATGGGCAAGGAACCTAACAGGGAGAAGAAGAGAATGGCTGTGAATCAGAAAGATCAGACATAAAGCTACAGGAAAGCGAGCAACCAGCCATACAAGAATTCAGGAAAGTGATCCTAGGGTCCACTCCTTGGATTGGGTCTGAGGTGGCACAGATGAAATGTTAATTTAGCAAGTTTGACTCAGGAACGTTGGTGGGGAGTATGTATGCTAGCCATGGGGAGGATGAGAAATGCCCACTCATTGAGCTACTTAAGACAGGCCAAAATTAGCCTGCTGGCATGTGTGTGTGTGTGTGTGTGTGTGTGTGTGTGTGTGTGGTGTGCGCATCTTTTATTCATGGATTCAGAGAGCTCTTGGGCAGGTGCAGCGTGTGAGATATACCAGGATCATGAGTGCATTGAAAACCAAGATTAGTGTTTTCCTTGACTCAAAATCATGAGTTGCTGTGAAATGAGAGAAAAAACTGAAAACAATTATAAAATTGAAAATCATGTCTGTCTTAGTCAGGGTTTCTATTTCTGCACAAAACATCACAACAAGAAGCAAGTTGAGGAGGAAAGGGTTTATTCAGCTTACACTTCCACCTTGCTGTTCATCACCAAAGGAAGTCAGGACATGAACTCACACAGGGCAGGAACTTGGAGGCAGGAGCTGATGCAGAGGCCATGAAGGTGACCTGCTTACTGACTTGTCCCCCCTGGTTTGCTCAGCTTGCTTTTTTTATAGAACCCAGGACCACCAGCCCAGGCATGGCACCACCCACAATGGTCTAGGCTGCTTGATCAGTAATTGAGAAAATGCCCTGCAGCTGGATCTCATGAAAGCATTTCTTCAAAGAAGGCTCCTTTCTCAGTGATAACTCTAGCTTGTGTCAAGTTGACAGACAAAGCCAGCCAGTACAATGTCAAATCACAGTCAATACAACAAAACATTCAGTGTAAGAAGCAGCAAGTTCAAGGCCGTGACATTATAGGTGACAGGGATGGCTAGCAAATGACGATATCACCAGTAGTGATACTAGGACAATTTATTGTGACATTGAAACAAGAGCAACAAACTAGTGGCCACAAAGATTAGGCAGAGAGTGTTTTGGACCTTAGTTGGTTGAAAATATGCACCTCCTCCTTAGTTAAAAATAATTAACTCTAGAGTTCTATTTAGTATAGCTAAACACTGGCAAACCTCATTTATTTGCCTATTTACTTTTTCTCTAAAAGCATCCTAATAAGTCTAATTGCATCCAAACACAGACCAACAGGAAGCCCCAGCTGTAAATATTACCATATAAGAAAAATAATCAAATACCAATATAACCAATAAGGAAATTAAAGAATAAAGGGACTGATAATAAAAAAATTAAATTAACAGAACAGAGAGGGAAAATGAGTTTTATTGCAAACATGAAAAGCCATAAGAGAAATGGAACACTCAGAAATTTTAGAAGTTAGAGGAAAAAAAAACTGAATTCAAACACAGCAAACTGTACTACCTGGAGACACCAATGGAAACAAAATATAGTTTTTGAAGCTAAAAGGTTAATATGATGAACTCAGGGTATATAAAAACAGGCAAGAGAAAATTTTAGGCATAAAAAACATGAGATGATAAGTTGGATATCTGACATCCTATTGTTCAGAGTCATAGAAAAAAATTCTAGAAAACACAAAAATAATTATAAAGGTATAAAAGCTTCACAGAAATAACTATACATGTTTTAAAATTAAGTGAATATAAATGCTAAACTGAATGAATAGAGAAGACTCATCTCTAGAAAATTGAAATTTCAAAATAGTGAGAATCAAGACAACGTAGTCAGACCACTTGAATGGGACATTAAAATTATTTGTTAAACAAATATCATTGGGAACAATTCCAAACAGCAAAATTGAACATAATCGAGGATTCCTAGAGAGTGAAGGATTGAAGACAGAATGAGTTTGACCCACAGGTCAGTCTACAGGCAAGTAAATCCTAGGCTGTTTCATCATGGGATGGGGAGCTTAGATGGGGCTTTACAAAGAGATGTAGGAAGTAAATACATGATAATTTTCCCATTTTTTGTTTAGGAAAATAATGTCTAGAGCATTAACTATAGATATCCTAAGAAAATTAAATTTAAGTAAAGGTTTAAAAACTTTGAGTGTGAAGGATGGGGAAGAGTCAATCAATAAGAGGAAATACTGAATAGGAGATTTTATGAAGATATGAAGATCCAACATATAGTTTTGGATTTAAAATTTCAATGACATATATTTAAATCTGTGTCACGTAACCTTGTATGTGCTCATGGGTACCACAGAATGCCTCTCTGCCTCTCCTCTCCAGTTTTGTGCATTTAGAATGTGACTCAGTATCTATCTCCAGGCACCCTCCATCCTAAATACTCCCATATCCTGCCATGTTCTTCTGATCCTTCCTTCTAGACTTTTAATCTCTGCCTAGTCTACTTCACAAAGTGAACTCCCAGCTTCCTTGGCAGATGCTGGCACTGCAGCACAGACAACTCAGGAAACTTCTGTTTATATTTCTTCAAGTTTTGGTGAGTACTAGTATCCACAGTCACTCTTCACAGAACTTCTTATAATGCCTCTTTTAAAAAGCTAAAAGGGGGAACCAAATACCCACGGAAGGAGTTGCAGAGATTAACTATGGAGCAGGGACTGAAGGAA
>NW_022196896.1:82694929-82701400 GCF_008632895.1 Mastomys coucha
GAGAAATTTACATGTAAATAAAGAAAATATCTAAATAAATAAATAAATAAATAAATAAATAAATAAAAATAAAAAGCCACCAGGGGTATGGCCTGTCCTTATTTAGAAGCTGATTTACAATAGTTGATGTCATATGATTGATAACTTAATACTTTAAAATTTTATTAAGGTTATTAGGAAAATAATAAATTATGTAATATTTAACAAACCGTTAGGGATATAAAGAATATAAAGAGCCAAATGGCTTCAGGAAAATGGGTATCTTTGCATTTCAGTGAGTGGTTTATATTGGCATTTCTTTTTGACTCTTTATTGCCACTATGAGTCTGACTTAAAAATCCAGTTTAAATATGAGCAATTACTCATGGTACATCTATAGGTGTTGAGCATTTTCTAGAACCATGTGGTTTATTTCTGGCTGGCTTGTTAAAACAACCCTCCATTGTTCTCTGTGTGTGAGGGAGTTTCCTGCATTCTGAAAAGTTGTTTATCTGGCCCTTGATGTTTATTCATGCGAATTCCACTGTGAAGCTGTACGCACATGTTGCCATTAACAAGGAATGAGATGGACACTGTAGTAGGAGCCAACTACACAGTATGATATCCAGGGAAGGATCAAACAAGTTTAGAAAACTTACGCATCTGTAAGATAGGAAAGCGAAGGTCCATAAGATGGCCTTAGACATAAGGGTCTTTACACCAAACCCAACAACCTTAATTTGAGTTCTGGGACCTACGTGTGGAAGGAAGGACTGGCTTTTGCAGGTTGTCCGTTTATTACCACTTTTGCCTCTTGGCAGGCATGCACCTCTCCCCACATATACAACCATCTAAACACACGAATTTAATTTTCAAATGTTTGGAAGGCAGATGACAGAAAGATTATATTTAAGTTCATTGATAAGAAAGAAGTGTACAGAAAAAGCCCATTTTACCAGCTGTGCAATTCCTGTCTCCACACCTATCCACTCACACACAATAGGATAAAATCAAGAAATCTTCATAGATTACACTAATCAGGAATTGTAGCAAAGGAAAACTTCAGTATTACTTACATTGTATTAAGGCATAGTAAAAATAGAAACAACTTGCTGAGGAAAATTATAAGTAAATAAGTATTATTAAATAAATATAAAAGTATAAATACCTAATTTAAATAGTTCAATCATCATTTCTTAATTACAGTTGTGAGTTTTGACACAAAAGTGTAAATTAACCTTTACCAAATAGCCTCCAGCTAGATAATAAAGGAATGATGGATCACCATAAAATAGAGCTTTTCATGTAGGAAATTTAGCATTATAATTCACCCTAATATTCTGTGATTATCTTCATATATACGTAAAAATAAATTTATCAAATGGAATGTATATGTATTTAATAAAGTCCTAGAAACTAAGTAGAACTATATGTAACAGGCAACAGCTGGTCTTGTGGTCTTGGGAGAGAGAGAGAGACAGAGAGAGAGAGAACACTAAAGAATGAATGGTGTGCTGGGCTGTGGTGGCACACGCCTTTAATCCCAGCACTTGGGAGGCAGAGGCAGGTGGATTTCTGAGTTCAGGCCAGCCTGGATTACAGAGTAAATTCCAGGACAGCCAGAGCTACACAGGGAAACCCTGTCTTGAAAAACCAAAATAAAAAAAGAAAAAGAAAAAGAAAAAGAAAAAGAATGAATGGTGCTTTAAATACATATATTTTATTTATGTCAATTATAGTTCAATGAAATTGGAAATAATATGATACTAAAAATATCATTAAGTGTTAGCAATAACATTATAATGTTAGTAAAAGAATGAATATGAAAATTTGACATGCTAGATTTATTTACTCAGATTCTAAAGGGACTGCCAAGAATTCAGATGAGGTGAAAGCCACGTGAAGCTTACAGATAACCTAAGTTGTTCACTATATAAACTTACAAGTTCTTAAAAAATACAGGAGATTTATGAGTCACTAGACTTCACATTAATAAGTTCAAACCAAATACCTCTCTATACATGAACTAATCACTAGAAAATCTAGAAATAATGCCAGCAACAGATATGACATATGCCAGAATGCACACCACTATGTGAAAGAGTACAAACTTAGAAAGAAACATGCAGCAGGAAAGATGTCTTCTGACCTAAGAGTGCAGACCTGGGTTTAGTTACCATTACCTTTGTCAGGTTGTTCACAACTCCAAGGCACCCCTATTACCTTGTCTGATTTTCATGGGCACCTGTGTACATGAGCCCACACAAGACAGATACACACATCATTAGAAGTAAAAATAAAAAATAAGTCTTAGAAAAAAAACCACAAATAATGCTTATCAAAGAAAATACAACATCATATATTCATAAATTGTTACTAAAATTTTTGTATACTGAGCCAACCTTGCATCCCTGAGATGAAGCCTACTTACTTGATGGTGATGAATTATGGTTTTGATGAAAAGAAGATAAATCATCAACCTACAGATTGGGAAAAAACTTTACTAACCCCACATTTGAAAGAGGGCTAATATCCAAAATATATAAAGAACTCAAGAAGCTAAGCACCAAAAAAAAAAAAAAAAAAAAAAAAAAAAAAAAAAAAAAAAAACAAAAAACCAAACAACCCAATCAAAAAATGGGGTAAAGAACTAAATTGAGAATTCACAACAGAGGAATCTCAAATGGCTGAGAAGCACCTAAAGAAATTATCAAAGTCCTTAGTGATCAGAGAAATGCACATCAAAATGACCTTGAGATTCCACCTTACACCAGTCAGAATGGCTAAGATCAAAACCTCGACAACACATGACAACACATGATGGCAAGGATGTGGAGAAAGAGGAACACTCTACAATTTCTGGTGTGATTGCAAACTGGTACAACTACTCTGGAAATCAATCTGGAGGCTCCTCAGAAAATTGGAAATAGATCTACCTGAAGAACTAGCTATACCACTCATAGGAATATATCCAAAAGATGCCCGACTATGCCACAGGAGCACATGTTCCACTATGTTCATAGTGGCCGTATTTCTGATAGCCAGAAGCTGGAAACAACCCAGATGTCCCACAACAGAAGAATGGATACAGAAAATGTGGTTCATTTACACAATAGAATGCTACTCAGCTATTAAGAATGAGGACATCCTGAGTTTTGCAGGTAAATGGATGGAACTAGAAAAACACATTTTTTTTTAAAGCAGAGAGTATCTACAAAAAATGAAAATACAAACAAGAATTGATAAGTTCTGCTTTGGACTTGGAAAAAGTTCCTTGACATTGTCTCAAAGCTTAAGATGAAAGTGGTGTGTGTGTGTGTGTGTGTGTGTGTGTGTGTGTGTGTGTGTGTGAAAAGAACTGAATGAGGGAAGCAAAGGGCATTGTGCTTAGATGGGGCAAGGAATGTAGGTAGCTTCTGCCCCTAGACCTTAGGGCAGATTGTCTGGAAAAGGGGGGCAAATGTCATTTCTACAGTATGTGGTACCTTGTAGGCCATTCTTGGACCTTCTCTTTACTTCAAACAAATCTTTGAAAAATCTATGTTTCTAGGATTTTCTGGATAACAGTAGTGCACTAATAGGATTAAGAGTTACTTTATGCCATGAGTAACTATCTCTTGCTAGTCATTCATCCATCCATTGCATGGGTGTCTACAATGAACCATGTAGGTTCTACACTAAAATTTATCTTATGAAGCCTCTAATGTACCAGTTATCCTGATGAAGGATAGTTTTGTAAATATTTGGAAATACAAAGAATTAGCTCACAATTCCATTACTTAAAGGTATAAAAAAATATTAATTAGGAAGGCCTGATAGCTCAACAGATTAAATCACTTTTCATGCAGGCCTAATGGGACAAATTCAATCTCAAATATAAGAGAATAAGCTCCTGAAAGCTGTCCTCTGTTCTGCATTGAATTCCTAGTTTCCTTTTGACTCTCCTCCATGCACAAGGATAAAATATCAGTGGTTCATGGAGTCAGGAGAAAAGAGGCACAATCCCAGCAAGAACTGAAGATCCTTAATGCTGACAACCACATGCAAACACTTCATCATGTGGACACCCTGTGTATTCTTGCTCTGGTCTCATTGTATGAGCAAATCATCTTGTCCTATGTTGCTCACATTAGAAATTCTGATGCACTCACCAAGCATAGACATATGTCTTTGTCTAATCTAAGGCTGAAGGTAGAGAAATAGATACATAGGACACAGATTGTGGCATAAAACGATAACAAGTGTAATTTACCAATTTTCAAGGAAGCGGCACTCTTTCAAGGAAGTTTCAACTCTGAACAAAGCCTAGTTCATGCTCCGCAATAGTTGCTGTTTTACTGTTATTGTGAAACAATGGGTTTTCTCTTACTTAAAATATTTTAATACTTTTATGTGTGTGAACAATTTACCTGTGTGTACATCTATGTATCACAAGGGCATCAGATCCCCTTGAACTCGAATGAGTTACAATATAGAGATTGTGCAATACAGTGATTGGACATTTGGGTGTACTGCCATATGCCAGTCAACGTTTTCCTCACTTCTTGTTATCCAGACCACCAGGTTTGACATATTGTAGTCTTGTGAAAGGTGTAAGAAGAAGGGTACCCTGGCAATCTCAGAACCAAACCTTTAGCCAAGAGTCTATCACTTGACAATTGCCAGATGAGATGAGTATAGAGTGCCTGGCTTGATGGGTAATGTGGAGAAGAATCTCAGCCCTAGGATGTTGTGAAGATGGAGCATCTAACAATGTAATCATATCAGCAGCATGACCTCAACAACTCTACAACATCCCATCATGTGTGCATATGATAGTTACTCTGTTGATATCAGACCATTGTCCAACTAGAGGAGTCTAGTCACAAAACAGTATATCTCATGTCTAACAGAGGAGGTCAAGCAAAAGTGGAGGACCTGTTTTTCTTGAATCTTTCAAATTGGAACAGACAGAGTCATAATGAAACCTGCTGTTTCTTCATTCAATTCTAGTTTCTTTGCTAGTGTAACTTTACTTTATCTGTGTCCTCAGAGTAACATGAGCAGGATTAGTACAGAAACTGACTGAGAGGAATATGAAAATCAGATATTGTTACTAAGTTACAATTTAGTGAAAATATATGCATTTTATTTAGCCCCCTCATCTTGTAATTTCTTCTTAAATTATACTGGTTTCTATTGCTCAGACTGTTTCAAATAAAGAGGAAAATATTTTTCATGGGGATTATAGTGTTCAAATATTTTATTTAATCAGATAATTGCTACAAAGGTAGAATTTAAAAAGATATTTACTCAGTACCTGCTAGAGTTATGCTTGTTGCTTAATTCTCTCTAATATCCTATTTTACAATATATAATCAATGTAATATGTGTGATTTTAAAGGATAATGACATGTAAATAATAAAATCAAGGGTTAGAAGGAGGTCTTTGGAACCCTGATGAACTTTTCAACATGATATCCTCCTCAGAGGAGGTATGTATTATGTTAAAGTAACCTTTATTCACCAGATGTAATTGTCACTATTTCCATCTCTTTCTGAACTCTGGCTAAATGGTTCCATTCAGCTGATCTGGCTCAATCTCTTCTCTAAGATGACTGGTTCAAACTGACTTCTATTGGCTTGTAACTGAATTGCTCTGCTTGGCCTCAAACTAACTCTGGCAATTTGTTCTAATCTTCTAGCTCCTTCTCATTCTCTGGCTCATTCTGTCTTCATCTGTAACCTGTCTCTTTAAAACTGCTCCACCCTCCTCTCTCTTTGCTCTCTTAAGTTTCCTCTCTCTCTTGTTTCACATGAGAGTAAGGCATATTCTATCTCTGTATCATTCTGTCAAATCTTTCTTATTTGTCTCTTTGTCTGACACTCAATTAGCTGTCACATTCAAACATGGATGCTTCCTTCTACAAATTCACCTTACCTTTGCCTGTCTTTGTCCCTCAATTAGATGCCACTTTCTTTTTTTTTCTTAAAGTTTTTTTTGAATTGGATATTTTCTTTATTTACATTTCAAATGTTATCCCCTTCCCCGGGTTCCCTCCCTCCCCCTGCTTCTATGATGTGTTCCTCCACCCACCCACCAACCCACTACCACATCCCTGCCCTCAATTACCCTACACTGGATCCTATCAAGCTCCTGTCTATAGGACCAAGGACCTCTCCTTCCATTGGTGCATGGCAAGGCCATCCTCTGCTACATATACAGCTGGAGCCATGTGTACTCCTTTGTTGATGGCTTAGTCCCTGAGAGTTCTGGGGGGTCTGGTTGGTTGATATTGTTGTTCTTCTTATTGGGTTGCAAACCCCTTCAACCTTCTCTAACTCCTCTATTAGGGACTCTGTGTTCAGTCCAATGGTTGGCTGAGAACATCCACTTCTGTATTTGTAAGGTTCTAGCAGGGCCTCTCAAGAGATAGCCATATCAGGCTCCTTTCAGCACGTACTTCTTGGCATCCACAATAGTGTCTGGGTTTGGTAAGTATTGGGTGGCTT
>NW_022196896.1:82701452-82703403 GCF_008632895.1 Mastomys coucha
GTCCTGGAACTCACTATGTAGACCAGGCTGGCCTCGAACTCAGAAATCCATCTGCCTCTGCCTCCCAAATGCTCAGATTTAAGGGATATGTCAACACTTTCCAGCAAGGGTGGCCTTTACTTTAGTTACTACTCTATACTTTGTCTCCATATTTGCTCCTGTGAGTATTTTGTTCTCCTTCTAAGAAGGACTGAGGCACCCGCACTTTGGTTTTCCTTCTTATTGAGCTTCATGTGGTCTGTGAATTTTATCCTGGGTATTTGGAGTTTTGGGGCTAGTATCCACTTATCAGTGAATGCATACCATGTGCTTTCTTTTGTCATTGGGTTACCCCCACTCAGGATGACATTTTCTAGTTCTATCCATTTGCCTAAGAATTTCATGAATTCATTGTTTTTAATAGCTGAGTAATACTCTATTGTGTAAATGTACCATATTTTCTGTATCCACTCTTCTGTTGAAGAACATCTGCATTCTTTCCAGTTCCTGGTTTTTATAAATAAGGCTGCTATAGATGTGTCCTTATTACATGTTGGAGCATCTTCTAGGAGTGGTATAGCTGGGTCCTCAGGTAATACTATGTCCAATTTTCTAAGGAACTGTCAAACTGGTTTCCAGAGGAGTTGTACCAGCTTACATTCTCACCAACAATGGAAGAGTGTTCCTCTTTCTCCATATCTTTGCCAGCATCTGCTGTCACCTGAGGTTTTTTTTTTTTATCCTAGTCATTCTGACTGGTGTGAGGTGGAATCTCAGGGTTGTTTTGATTTGCATTTCCCTGATGATTAAGGATATTGAACATTTCTTTAAGTGTTTCTCTGGCATTCAATATTCCTCAATTGAAAATTCTTTGCTTAGCTCTGTATCCCATTTTAATAGGGTTATTTGGTTCTCTGGAGTCTGACTTCTTAAGTTCTTTGTATATATTGGATATTAGCCCTCTATCAGATGTAGGATTGATAAGATCTTTTTCCAATCTGTTGGTTGCCTTTTTGTCTTATTGACAGTGTCCTTTGCCTTAGAGAAGTTTTCAGTTTTATGGGGTCCCATTTGTTGATTCTTGATCTTAGAGCACAAGCCACTGGTGTTCGGTTCAGGAAATTTTCCTCTGTACACATATATAAGTTCCAGGCTCTTCCCCACTTTCTCCTCTATAAGTTTCAGTGTATCTGGTTTTATGTGGAGGTCCTTAATCCACTTGGACTTGAGCTTTGTAGAAGGAAATTAGAATGGGTCGATTTGCATTCTTCTACATGCTGACCACCAGTTGAACCAGCATTTGTTTAAAAATGCTGTCTTTTTCCCCACTAGATGGTTTTAGCTTCTTGTCAAAGATAAAGAGACCATATATGCGTGGGTTCATTTCTGGGTCTTCAATTCTATTCTACTAATCTTCCTGCCTGTCTCTGTACCAATACCACGCAGTCTTTACTACTATTGCTCTGTAATACAGTTTTAGTTCAGGGATGGTGATTCCCTCAGAATTTCTTTTATTGTTGAGAATAATTTTCACTATCCTTAGTTTTTTGTTATTCCAAAGGAATTTGCAAATTGTTCTTTCTAACTCTATGAAGAATTGATTTGGAATTTTAATGGAGACTGCATTTGTCTGAGATCTTCTTAGATTTCTTTCTTCAGAGACTTTAAGTTCATATCATATAGATCTTTCACTTGCTTAGTTAGAGGCACACCAAGGTATGTAATATTATTTGTGGCTATTGTGAAGGGTGTCATTTCCCTAATTTCTGTCTCAGCCCATTTATCCTTTGAGTAGAGGAAGGCTACTGATTTGTTTGAGTTAATTTTATATCCAGCCACTTTGTTGAAGTTGTTTATCAGCTTTATAAGTTCTCTGGTGGAATTTTTGGGGTCACAAGTATAATGATCATCTGCAAATAGTGATATTTTGACTTATTCCTTTATAACTTGTATCCCTTTGACTTTCTTTCTT
>NW_022196896.1:82703413-82745211 GCF_008632895.1 Mastomys coucha
CCTAGCCAGAACTTCAAGTACTATGTTGAATAGATAGAGAGTGGCAGCCTCGTCTAGCCCCTGATTTTAGTGGGATTGATTTAAGTTTCTCTCCATTCAGTTTGATATTGGCTACTGGTTTGCTGTATATTGCTTTTACTAGATTTAGATAAATTGAATTCCTGATCTTTCCAAGAATTTTAACATGAAGGGGTGCTGAATTTTGTCAAATGCGTTTTCGGCATCTATTGAAATGGTCATGTGGACTTTTTCTTTGAGTTTGTTTATGTAGTTAATTATGCTAATGGATATCTGTATATTGAAGCATTCTTATGTTCCTGGGATGAAGCCTACTTGATCATGGTGAATGATCAATTTGATATGTTCTTGGATTCAGTTGGCAAGAATTTTATTAAGTATTTTTGCATTAATATTCATAAGGGAGATTTGTCTGAAGTTCTCTTTCTTTGTTTCATCTTTGTATGGTTTAGGTATAAATGTAATTGTGGCTTCATAGAATGAATTGGGTAGTATACCATCTGTTTCTATTGTGTGAAATAGTTTGAAGAGTATTGGTATTAGGTCTTCTTTGAGGCTTGCATTTATGACTCCTGATCTCTTTCCTAGGTTTTCTAACTCCAGGGTTGTCTCCCTTTGTAATTTCTTTATTGTTTCTATTTCCATTTTTAGATCTTGGATAAGGTTTGGTTCATTTCCTTCACCTGTTTGATTGTGTTTTTCTGTAATTCTTTAAGAGAAATTTGTGTTTCCTCTTTAAGGGCTTCTACCTGTTTACCTGTGTTCTCCTGTATTTTTTTAAGGAAGTTATTTAAGTCCTTCTTAAAGTCTTCTGTCATTGTGATGAGAAGTGACTTTAGATCTCAAGTCTTACTTTTCTGATGTGATGGTATATCCAGAACTTGCTACGGTGGGAGAATTGGGTTTTGATGATGCCAAGTAACCTTGGTTTCTGTTGCTTCTATTCTTATGCTTGCCTCCTGCCTTCTGATTATCTCTAGTGCTCTTGTCCTCCCTATATCTGACTAGATCCTGTCCTTCCTGTAATCCTGGTTGTGTCAGAACTCCTCAGATTCCAGCTGTCTCTGTGATCCTATGATTCTGGGATCCTGTGATCCTGAGATTCTAGGTATCTCAGAGTTTCTGTGATTCAAGCTGCCTCTGAGACCCTGAGATCCTGGTGTGAGTAAGCTCCTGGGATCCTTGGATCCTTGGATCCTTGGATCCTAAGATCCTAGCCATTCTAGAGGTCCTGGGATTGGAGTCTCCTCCGGTGGCTGTTGGACTGGCTGCTGAGTCCAAGCCCAAGGTAGACCAGCACAGGCCGATAGCTAGATGTCACTTTCAAACATGGCTGCTTCCTTCTACAAAATCACCTTACCCTTGTCTGCCACTCAATTAGATATCATTTTCAAATAAGGGTGTTTCCTTCTACAAACAAACTTTACCTGCATTGTTTGGTGTTAAAGATGTGTGGTGTGTCTGCATTTCTGCCAGATCACACAGACCTAGAAAAAGGAGAAGAGAGGGAAAGAACAAATGACAAAAAGAGAACAAATAATATAAAAGGAGTCCTTGAATTTGAAATGGAGCAATTAGAGGATTTGGATGGAGGAAACAAAAGGGGGAAATTATATCATTATATTATAATCCCCAAAAATAAAACAAAAAAATTAAAAACCAACACTCATAATCATACACACACACACACACACACACACACACACACACACACACACACACACATAAGAGGAGTTTCACACTATGGGAAATTTATGTTGGAACATTATTAGTCTTTCTGAAGATTGGCTATGATGGAAATAATGAATCAACATGAGTCTTTGCTAAGATTACTCAACTGGACTTTTCTTGTTGGTAATATCTTCTCCACCTAGACCTGAATTCTCCCAGGAAGGCCAGGCATTCTGGATTTCTGTTTCTGCTCTGTAGGCACACTTGGTCTTAGAATCAAGTGAGCAAGTTCCTGAGTTGGCTAACTCTTCTTTCTCTCCCAAGTCAGATTCTTTCCTGGTCAGTGGCATTTGCCAAGGGCTAACAACACCATGAACCTCTGGAGAAGCAAAGCCTTAAGGATACCCCATGTGCAATGAAGCTGTTGTTGAGTCTTGTTCTATGTGAGAGTGTGCTCTCTTGTTTTTTACTTTTATAAGGTAAGTTCTGCCAATGAGAGATTCTGGACTATGTCATCTGATAATGTCACAGAAGGCAGTTGAGAGAGCTTGCAGAACTTACTGAAAGTGGAATTTTGTTTGTTTTAATAGAAGAAAAAATTCTGAAAGTTCTCCTTACCAAATCAATGGCAATGTCAACGATAAAACAACAGCTGTGAGCTTAATGCATAAAATAAGGACTTGAAAGCCATGGATTCAATGGCAGGGTCATTATTTAAGTGCCACAGAGATTACACACTGGGACTGAAGTAAATAAGCCATCATCAGTGACTTGAGGAGTAAGGATTGTTTTCTCTGGGGAGAGAGTTCTCCTGGTGCCGTATTCCTCCAAGCAGTTTTAAAGAAATAGTGGTTTTAAAAAATGTACAATGGGATCAACATCATATAATAGATGGTAAATAAAGTAACATTAATATTCACTTACAAAAATGTCTATGTACATATTATTGAATGTGACAGCATGTTTCTGCCTGGATTAACCTTGATATCCTGAAGGAAAATGTATCTGATCACATCACCTGTGAATGGTGCAAAGTAGATTTGTACTCTCTGATATCTAATGCTCCAGCTGAAGTTGCAAAGTCTGAGAAAACTCTGCAAGTCAAGCCCCAGGGGATGGAAGGGAAGTTACATTCCTTGGGGGAAACTTCAAACAATCAATGATCAGCTAACGGATTGAAATATTGTTGTTTTAATATTTCCGTTGCTGCTATAGATTATCTTAGAGTAAAAGAAATCATTTTTCCCTCTTTCCATCAGCTGATAACTGTCACCCACAGACGAAATACAGCATGTCAGGAAACGGCTAGCTATTACAATCCTCAGTATCTTCCAGGTACTCTTGGAGTCCAGTAGCTAAGAGACCACTCTGCATGCTGTATACTGCAGAGTAGTCACACACGCTAGTTCTGCAGACTGATGATGGTACTCTGCTCTCATGAACAACCAGGTGATGGCACTCAGGTGTCTGTCCTCCCCAGGTCAACAGTGACCTTCAAATGTTTTCAGTGTTGGGGTACTTTCAGAAACATTAAAATAAGGACAAGTAGAACACAAGTAGATAGTCTGTTGAGTCATTTCATCTTCCTCTTCCCTTCTGGAACACATGCTAGAAGAGGAGGGGAATGGTTCTCAGGTCCATTACTAAAAATCATTCTCAGGCAAAGATTCCTTCATTGGGGAAACAAAAATGGCGACACCATTTTCAAGAACACAAGGAAATTTAAAATTCAAAATACAGAAAAATAAAGTCTGCACCAGTGAAATTGATCATTTTAGGGATTCTTCTGTTAGTTTTCATAATAATAATAATAATAATAATAATAATAATAATAATAATGTCAAATTAAGAAAAAGTGCACCATTTCTGTAATGCAGAGAACTAGTTAGTTCAAATTTACACATGCATTTCAGAGTATCACCATAATTTCCATTTCTAAATGTTGAGAATATATGCATTTTAATCTTTATTTTGCTAAGTTCTGTTTATTCTCTGTTCTCTTCACATTGTCCAGTGCATGATATCTTTAAATTCTAAACTCATGTCATTAAAGAAAACTTGAACATCCGTAAGACTAATTTAAACATGGGAGAGATGCTAGTAATGGAGAGATCTGAGTGGCTACATTTGGTTTATAAATAGGTTGTCCTAGATAAAAAGGAGCCAGGAATCAATGTGCCAGATAAAAGAGACCAGATGCTAAGGAAAGTAGCCCTATTTTCTAGAACAACTTCTTCAGTAGCGACACTGTGGGGGAAATAGAGTTGAGCCTTGAGGGCCTATTTCAATCAATTTTCTGAAAATTGGTAAAAATCAAATGTCCCACATACATGTTTCATGTTGGTCAAGGTTTCCATAATTTATGCTTAAATTCATTCATGAATAAATGTAAAAGTCCCTACATTTCCAATAACATTCTAAATTCCTGCATATATTTGGAATTGGGTTTTTTTTTTTTTTTTAAAGAAGGAAAAGTGGTTCCAAAAAGGTGCAGGATGGCAAAGCCCCTGAGTCAAAGCATTTGCAAGAATAGAGCTCTGTGAATATCTTAGAGAAAATCCCTTCTGAAGTCTAGCTCAAGTTACACATTACAAATCACTTTGAAAGACTTTTTTTTTCCCTTCCCCTTATGGTATCCAGTCTCTTGATTATTAGGGATGATGAGCCCTAGCTTAAAAGCAGAAACTTAAATCAGTGACTCTATTTTTATTGCCAAACGGAGATCTGAATTCATATAATAAGAGAGCAGTGGGGATGAGATATGACAGAATTCATTAATGTGCCAAGGATGTGGCCAACTTGTCTACAACTAGTTAAAAGGCAAATACACAGATTGATCATTTTTCTTTCCAGGACTGTACGTCACAATACACATGGCCTGTTTCCTAAAACCTTCTGTCTAATGTTTAATAGATTGATGGAACTTCAAAAACAGCACTCCCGACAATCCCGCTAGACAAGAGGGGCCATGAAGATGCATTCAGTTAGAAGAGAAACTTTGCAATGTGAGCTCAAAAGAATTCGAGTCAATTTCACATTTGCTCCTTAATTTAAACTAAGATTTAACTTTGGATTCAAAAGGAGTTGTGGCTTGAGTCTGACATTTTTATATTTAAAAAGAAAAGAGACTGACGCAAACAATTTTAATTTTTTAAAAAAATATATTTTATTTTCAGCATTCTGTGCACTATAGGTTGCTAGATTTATCAAGCAGGTATCCATGAGAACTTTAAAGACTCCCCTTCTTCAAGAAGTAGCATAAATTGGTGCTCAGGAGTGAAACTCACACTCTGCTGTGTGAGATTAGTCAGAACACACAAGCCTATGAGCCAGGCTTTTAAAAGAAACTCCACGGCTTTACCATAAGCCCCTTAAGGAGAAAAAAAGAGCCTGTGCATAGATGATTTTTAGAAATAAATATTATTCTAAGGCATAAAGTTAGCTTACAAGTTCAAGTGGGCTTTTTAGGGACTGTATAAAACATCATACTCTCTCCTCTTGGGCTTCTCTGAAAGAAATGTGCTGCTTTATTCAAGTAGGAACTCTACAGATTGAGCGTTAGCTTCTGATTGTTTCAATTCCATTCATCTGGCTCTCTGGCCCGTTTCCTATTTTCATCCACTCAACTGTACCTGCTTGTGTTTGTGTGCTTAATTTTCACCTTTTCTCTGTGTTCTAAAGATTCCCCCTGGGAGAAAGGAACTGGGTTCACAAGCTCTAGAATAAGACATGTTTCCCTCACAGCTTCTCAAACTCCCTTTCTTGCATGAATTATACAGAAATTGGTATAAACTGAGAGATTCCACAGTTTTCTCTATAAAGTAGAAATTTAACATCATAATATTAAGTAAAAAATGAATCCTTTCAAACAGGGCTGCATATCCCAATCTCTTGAGATGCCCAGAGACACCCAGAACTTCATGCCTTACCTTCTATTGTGTGGTGACCAAATTTGATTGGTGTTAAATAGTTGTTGTTGTTGTTTGCCCAGGGGAAACTAATTGTCATATAATCTCTCATTTCCATGGATGATGAACATTAAGAATGGAGAACGTCATTTTCACAAGTTAACCAACACATTCAAGATTGCATGGGTCATAAAAGACAGAAACCTGGAGCCTGAACTCCTGACTGCTGACTTGGCGCTGGACCAATCACATGTATCCCACCTTAATTTCCCTCCATCTGTTCATGCACGAATGCAGGCCTGACACTGGCTTCAGGTCATTCTGCAACAGTACAATGGGAAAAGCCCAGATTCCAACTCCAGAGTAAGGCCTAAGAGCTTCAGTACATTGGTTGCTTTGTGTATAAGTGTGAAAGAGCTAAATTAGATCATCTCCCATTTGGGGAAAGAATGATCTGTACACAAAAACAACCCAGAGCTTCAGTGATGAGCCTCTTCTCCCTGACTATAGAAATTAAACATTACTATTGTAGTTCTGGGAATGAACCCAGACAGAGCCTGCTATGGCGAGTTGAGAGCTCTATCCCTAAGCTATATGCCCACTCTTCTTTTTACCTTTTGTTTTGGGGGAAATAGGATCTCACTAAGTTGTTCAGGCTGGCCTTGAACTTACTCTACAGCTCAGTGTAGCCTTGAATTTTCAGAATTCCTTCATCTACTTTGAGGGTAGCTGAGACTGTGGACCTGTACCTCTAGGCCTGATCAAATTAGATAGACTTTATAGCTATCGGATTTCTCATATATAAAGCCAAAGATGGTAACATCAATTTTGAAGCAGCCTTGTAAAAAGTAAGTAAAAAAATATATGTAAAAACAGTTTGCCAAATGGCAAGCACTCAATAAATGTCAATTATTTCTTTTAGTGTTAACACTTGTCATATTCTAAAGACATACATTATTTTAATAGCAGTTTTATCATTATATTATCTATAAATGAATTTAAGCACAACTAACATCAAGGGCAAAACATTAAATATATTAAGCATCTAAATGATCAAGATGGATTTGTGAAGCACTGTATTTTGTTATTTATCTGACAGCATTGATTTATATCCTCACGATGTCACCTAATAGAAGACTTGAGGGCTTTTTTATATTTTATTTTTATTTTTTCATCTTAAGTAATGGAAATAGAATGCATGCTCAATGAGCAACCTAAAATGGAGCTATAATCCCAGCCAGGTCTTAAGAGTGGATGTTAAGAATATGAGCAAGTCTTAATATGCTCATCTTTTCTCTTTAATAAGAATATGAAAAGTTAAGTAGAAAAATTCTACATATCAGAGAAGATAAAACCTTCATGCATAGACTTATCCTTCAAACTGGTGAGCAAGAAACAAGTTCACATGGAAAAATAAACAACAAAACTTCAAAAAGGTAAGGCACACATGGCATTTTAAATGGTTGTTTGTACAAATGTTTCATTAATACGAAAAAGAAAAATCATGTATTTTATTTGTAAAATAATTTATTAAACTCTAGCATTTGGGGAAAAATTCAACCACAATTGTTATCAAAGAAAGGTAAGAAACCTCATAGCTGCATTCCCCCAGAACCAAAACTGCAGCTCACCAAGTACAGTGAGCAGGGAGGTTTTAATGGCTTTCTGGCAAGATTAGGTTGTGTAGCAGAAAATTTCACAGGAAAAAAAAAATCTTTCACATAAAAAGCTTTCACTTTTTGTCTCCCTTGTTAGAAACGAAGAAACATTTGGGTAGCTTTTTTAAATTTTAAATTTTTATTTTTAACATATATTAATTTGAAGCCTTGTTTCAGGTCCAGGTGCCATGTGGAAGATGATTGATGTTCTAGGGATGGGAGAAGGATGAAAACTGGGAGCCATCCAAGTTGTAAGCATCTAGAAATGAAGGGAAAACACCTCCTTCCTCTATGGGTGGGTCCTCATGGGGACTCTAATGCTATTTTTGTTTGTTTGTTGCTTCGTACATCCAAAGTAATATTATAAGCAGTTTTCAAGTAAACATAATTAATCTTTGACCCTATCAAAATAACTACCCAATTAGCTTATCTATATTTTTGTTTACTAAAGGAATAAAAGCCATGTTTAATGTATGTGGTTCAATACTGTTTATACTTGAAACGTGTTCCAGTTCAATACAAAAGGAAGTTTGAATTTTTTTGAATTTTGCTCCATCTTATGAAAAGTAAAGTGAAATTCTGTATTCTCAAAAATATTAGAAAGTGGGTTTTAGCGGAGGAAGTACATTTTCAGACAATAAATTATAACTTTTAAAAAGTAGGGCATATATATTACTGTGGTGATTTTCAAAAGTGCATGCACCCTGATGTTTTTCAACCTTATAAAATAAAGTGAGCTAAACAGTAAATATAATTGAGTTGTTAAAATAACTATTAAATTTTCATGTGCTTTAAATTAAATCCACAATTTTGATAGCAAATTTGGATGTTCAGATTAATGTCAAATTAATGAGAAAATAAGTCAGTCACAAAATAATTATGATATCTACCTATACATATGTTTAAACACTTGAGGTTTCTACTAGGAAAAAGGGTCAACTTTAATGTACATAAAGCCCCACTTGTAAAATATTGTGATTTACAAAGTTTCTATATGCCCACTTGGCAGCATTTATCCTCAAATTCTACTTTAGTTCGGAATTGAAATGGCCCTGATTTTGATCTACAGTTGCTAACTTGTATAATAGTAATAACAACATCTTACTTAGAAATGGACAATTCTTGTGAGCAGTCAGGTTTTAGACTTGGGTCCTTCTTGACCAAAGTTTTTCAAGAAATAATATCCCAATATCCCAGAATATTGGGATATTCAGGGTACTGTTCCCAGTGAAATTAAAACCAAATACTCAGAACAAAAACTGCAATAAGCCCAATGAACTTTACTTAGAATTATTCAAATCATACCAGAAATAAGGGGAAAGGTGCAGGTAAAGAAGGATGATGATCTAACACTTGAGACATTCAAAGAATAATCTTGACCTTGAGTCATCTCTATCAAGATAAGCTATATGACCATGTCACAACGTAAAAAAAAATCCTGTGAGCTTACTTCCTTCTCATAAACTTACTTCTCATGGTTACTTTATCATCTATTGATAGTTGACTCAAAATTGAGGAACATGGAGTTTTTAATTAATTTAGAAGTAGTGTCAAGAAGGCCTCTGGATAATTTCAGCCTTTAGGGATACAAATTAGGCGTGTTGTGTGTGCTGGTGCGGTGCAGGCTGAAGTTACTTTCATGACAGCATCTTCAAGGACATCCCATTGGTCTCAGAAAAGAAACTGAAAGAATGTAGGCCACGCGTCACCAATGACCAACACTGAGTTAGTATCATTTAATATATATTAGATTATTCATACAAGTTGGGCAATTAGATATCTAAATTTAAAATATAGCTTTATACTAAGTTTATGTGGCTTTTAGATGTGAGTTTTCAATCACTATGCATTTTAGGCTTCTATGCATCAATTACGTTTGAACAATTTCTTCTGGAAAATATACCATTATATATATTAATTGTTGCTTATCTTCCACAGTGGCACACATGGACCTTTTTCATTCCTAGCATTCAGTTCAGACTCTGAAAGATCCAATAAAACTCACAGCTTATGCTCTGAAATAACCCAGAAGAGTATTAGAAAGTGTTTATTATCCAAATCATTTATAATTTTATTCAATAATTTACTGAATACCTAATATGCGGCTGGGATCTTATATAAATCTCTAAAATGTCTGTATTCAAACCAGGTAAATTTACAGATAGATCTATCCTCACTTTCCTTAAACAGATGCAGTGTTGCTTTAGTATACATCAAAAAAGAAGGAAAAGTTTTCTTGGCCAAACTGCTTCTAGTGAGCTGCATCATGTTGTTTTGAAACTGAGACTGAACCTTACACATTGCACTCCAGAGCTGACAACAGCTGTTAAAAAGAAAAAAGTCTCTAGTTACCCAGCTCTGGCTCCTGTTCATTTTGTGATTATTATTATAAGTCAAAAGTCTATAGCAATAAAAATGACATCAACAGTAACAACAATAACCATAATATGCACCAAATATTGTCTAGAACTGCATTAACAGTGCACATTCATTGCAGCAAGCTGGGTGGGAAGACTTGGGGATGAGCTGGCTCAATAAAAGACCAATGAGGAACAAATCATGGTAGGTGTCCGACTTACAGAAGGTCACATGGCATACAGAAGAGAAATTCAAATTTGCTTTATGGCCTAAATATACAAGCTCAAAGTCAAGGGTGGGAAGATTAGTCAACATCATAGTGTAGGAAGAATTAAAAAATTAAAAAAAAAAGCATTTGGGCCATAAAGGGATCATGGTATTTTACAAGCTGAACAACAACAAAGGAAGTATTTTTGCTAAACTAGGCAGCATGTTAAACCAATAAAAGAAGGAAGCAAGACAAGGAGTATCATTGAGCAGTGAACATTCGATTGTCTTCAGAGGAAAAAAAACATAAAGGAAAAATAATAACGTGAAAGTTGAATGCTCCTTATGAAAACATCTTCATTACTTATTCCTTTGCTGCTATGATATTCCATAGTAAACACCAACTATCACTAAACATGTGGGGGTTGTTTGTGTTTTTTTTTTTAATCTGCTACTATCAAAAGTTCATACACAGTTGTAAAAAGACTATTTGAACACTCATAGCATATTTATGGATAAATACACCCCTGCCCATCATCAGAGGCACAGTTGCCCTGCATTCTAGAAACCATTTGTAGCATAAAATTAGATAAAGAAATAGCCGTGCTCAGAAAGAACAGCAAGTATTGGCAAGAAGAAAACTGCATAATAATGTGTTTCAAAACAATAAGTAGAAGACAGTGTTGCTAATTGATGAATAGTGAGATCCCAGTGTCAACCTAAGCTACCATTGTTGAGAAACCCCAACATTAAGAAAGATAGAGATTACATGTATGTTCTCGACCAAGAATGAAACACTGAAGTTAGAATTCTTGGCACCCCTGTTGCCATCTCTTTTTAAGGATAGTAAAAACCTTTTAATATAAGATCTTAAAATGATTAGAATTAGAACTAGGGACAATGAACATTCACCTTTTTTATCCTTTGTTGTTAGATAATGTGGTAGAAGTATTCATAAAGTTGTGTTTGAGTATCAGGTGAACACCTCTCAGCACATCGGAAGTACTCATTCACCTAGTAAGCATGTGTTACTGAAGCAGTGTTTTCTACTGGTGAAAGCAAAATCTCCTCATTCCCAGACAAACTGGATCTATTGTGTAACCTGAGAGAAAACTCACAATGAAATATATATTCTTTAAGAGATTCCTGATTGTCAGCTCTGCCTATGCTTCCCATTTATGTGAAATAGTAGCATGACCCTTGTTAAAATGTTATCTATGAGCATATGCATCAGAATGACTCTGTATGTTTCAACCACTGAAGACGTATTTTAGGAAATACTTGGCTACCAGCAAGAAGGGTGAAAGGACTCAAAGGATATGTTTTAAGTATCAGTTCATTATTAACAGTGAAGTATCACCTATAGCAAATAAATAAATAAATAAATAAATATGTTGCTTTATCAAGATTCTGTCAACATATGAAATGGAAGCAAGACCGTCACAGATATCATGAGACTAAGGTCATTTGAAGTTATACGGAACTCTATGAAGAACAGGCAGAAGAGAGAAATTGTAAATCCTACAATTACAAGTATTTGATATTTTAAAAAAGCACCCAATTGTCGTATGGCCTGAGATTAATGCAAAAATATTATGGACTGAGATTTTAAACCAAATTGGTTGTGTATGCATTTACTTATCACCCAGTAGGCATGGCAGAACTCCATCTTATTATGTTTAAAAGTATAAATCTCAAATTTGTACGTCATATGGATGGAACATAGCCAGCAATAAATATGCAGTTTAGAGGAACCTTTGCAGTGCTGGAGAATAATTTGGACAGCTGGTGTTATTGGTTGATCTACAAGGTTTTTGGTGTTCTTATCAATCTGCTCTTTTACACTTAATTTAAATTTAGTATAAATATTCACTGTCAAAAACATTAAATTGGGGGAGAATAATCTCACATTTTTAACTCAGGATACAAAATCAGAATATTAGCAGTGCACATATAGGTGAGTTTCTGTGGTTGTCATCAGTCCATAGACAAAGGACATGGTCAGTTGCTTTTGTTTAAGGAGATTTGAGTGAAGTTCTAAAAGGATAAGGAGGAATTTCTAGTTCTTAGTTCTGTGGCATACATGTTCATTTTATTAGAAAAGCATTAAATTACTAATAACATTTGTTGAGCATGCTCTACTTTCCAAAGCATTTACATATCTGTTATTTCATAACAGCTTTGGGAGATAAGAAATAAATGTAGCAAAAGGCAATTATGGCAGATAATTTGAAGTGTTACAAACTGGCCTTGGATTGATATAGGTACAGAAGAAAGTCTTTAATCCTTATCACTCATCTTCTCCAGTACAGATACTCTGCAGCTTATCAACATATGTACTTACATAATGCATGCTAGGAGAATAGTTCTTTGTGTAGTGGTGTTTTTTTTTTCAGAACTAAGGAGCTGTTTTCAAAGTGATATATTATAGCATTTTTGTTTGTTCTACCCATAGCAGCAGTACCCATTTGTATGAGTATGGTCATTTCAGACCTAGCCCTTCTTACTGCCTTCAACACTACTTAATTTTATCAAAGCAACATGTCTAAAACTCCAGTAAAGTGACCATGCCTCTATACAAGATGAGAACAAAAAGGCAAGGCAGAGTACATTTTGCATGGGTTGCTTCTGTCAAGCTTAGTGAAGTATCACATTTGGTTCCTTGGTACACAGAAATGCCACACAATCATATTGATATATAAAGACCACCCAATAAAAAGTGGCGAACCTGCAGCAGGAAGAAGCCTGGAAATGAGTTCTCATTAGAGACTTTGGACAGCCAGGTAGTGATGTAGAAAATTTTTATCAAAGGTAAAATAAGTTTGTTTTGACTTTCAAATCTAAGAAAGTCAAAAATCCTTCATTGGAGAAAACATGGGTCTGTAGAAATAGAATACCAAGATCTATCTACTCATCCTTTAAAACAAATAGATTGTAATTTTTCTCAAACACTGACAATAGCTATCACCAATACATTATTTGGTTAAACTGAGTGGGTGTGTCACCATATTATGAATGTGGAATGTTTAAAGAGAATAAAGCTCTCCTGGGACATGGAAGGCTGCATGCAGAGGAGTCATGAGATTGACACCTAACAGCAGATTACTCAAACAAGAGTTGAAACATTAGGGCTGACAATAGGATAATGAGGATGCAACAGCTCAGAGAAAACAAGCTTTATAACACAGTGCAGTAGCCCTTAACCTTGCTCAAGCACACAGAGCTTATGTTTTGAATCTAATCTTTTTAAAGGATTCAACATTGCGAGGAGCTTTAATCAAATGGACGTTATTTTTGTTTTCAATTCTAACCAAATCAGTGGCATTGATCAGGACCCTGAATGATGAAGATTGGAGAAGTAATTGAAGAAAGGCCATTGCCTAGAAGGGGTGGCCCATCAAAGCATTCAATATGGCCTGACAAAATAGCTCAGTGGGTGGAAGCACTTGAAGCCAAATTGATGACCCAAATTCAATACCCAGAACCTACAAGGTGGATGGAAGAGAATACACTCTTACAAGTTGTCCTTTGGCCACTACATGCTACTCAAGCCATGATATGTACCTGTTCTGCAAAGGTGTATACATGATAGACAGACAGACCAATAGACAGAACAGATAGATAATAAAAGAAATTGACATTCCACATGAACATGACAAAGGAATTAGAAATTCTGGGAAAGAAAATCTATTTAAAAGATGATTAACTATCCAGATCTTTGCTGGAAAACAATAAGGCATTTTATATGCAAAGGTCATCATACTATATCCTCCCCCCACTGGTATAACTCTGCATAGCTTATTTTTAATTTAAAGAACTTACTTTATATAATATTTTTATTCCATCATCTAATTCTTCTCAATTTTAACTTTGTATAATGTGTCTCTTGCCTGACCAGATGGCAGTGAATCAGCCAATAATCGTGGAAGGCACATCGTAATACATTAACATCCTAATGACTTATTGCAGATCTGTTTCCAAAAATTACAGTCAATAATCTGGAAACAAGTTGCAAGACCAGAAAAGATACTGATAAGGCATTCTCACTGCCCATCTCTAGAGAACATTCTACCTGTCTACATACTTATCTTACACAAAGATACCCAACAGACCTCCAAATGGTTTTAAATGATCACTTTTCTGTACATGGCCCAAGTGTCCTGTAGGAACTTGATTCAACCTCCACTCTAGAAGTAGGAGTGATTGTTGTAATAGCTTACAACTGGACAATAATAGGCTTAGGAATGGTCAGGTGACCCAAAATAATCACTGAGACCACCAACATCTTCAAGAAATGAGACTCTGGGTGTTTCTCTCCCCATGTCTGTATGTCTGTCTGTATCCTGCTCTCTCTTTCTTTCTGTCCTTCCTTTTACTTTTCTTTCTCCCTTATTCCAAATCAGCCTTGAAGTTGGTGAGCTTGTTCTGAGTACCTATTTTCCAAGAAATGTACTAGCTTATGATGAAGATAAAGTCAAGTAGACAGAAATGTGATGGGTGAGTTGCGAGGTTGCTATGGTGTTTTGTTTTGGTGTGTGTGTGTGTGTGTGTGTGTATGTGTGTGTGTATGTGTGTGTGTGTATGTGTGTGTGTGTGTATGTGAGAGAGAGAGAGACAGAGACAGAGACAGAGAGACAGAGAGACAGAGAGAGAGAGAGAAACAGAGACAGAGAACAGATGAATCAGTTTAGAGCCAACCTACAACCTAAATATCCCTTTACATATATTGGCACTTAATGGAGTTTTTTGAGGTATCAGAATTAAATTCAACTGCTATTTCTTCAAACAATTAAAGTTTAAAAATTCAAATAATCTCAATCTTACCTTTGGTGGTTTGAATATTCTTGGCTCATAGGAATTGGTAATGTTAAGAGATGTGGCCTTGTTGGAGTGATAATAATAAGTGTGTCACTGTGGGGATGGGCTTTGGAGATCTCTTCCTATGTTCAGGCTCCACCCATTATAGAAGAGAGCTTCCTTCTCACTGCCTGAGGATACCAGTCTCTCCTGGTTGCCTTTAAATCAAGATTCAGAATCCTCAGCTTCTTCTCTAGTACCATGTCTGCCTGCATTGTACCATGTTTCCTTCTATGATGATAATGAACTAAGTTTCTGAAACTGTAAGCCAATACCATTTAAATTAAATAGGGAGTGATACTATTAGGAGGTGTGGCCTTGTTGAAGGAAGTCTGTCACTGTGGGGATGGGCTTTGGAGAAAAGAATAAAAGGGACTACTGGGACAATTGATGCTGATTAGCTGGAGCAAAGAAATTAGTGGTGATTAAGAAGAGACCAGTATCACTGAGGTGAAATCTGGGAAATGTTTTCTGGAAGCACAAAGAACCTGTGCTCCAGGGATAGTCAAGATTGCAGCTGGACTTCATAATGTGTAAGAATCATCCAAGTGGTACTGGTTTTGAAGGTGTGAAGGGGTCATGGAAAGCACCTGAAGCTTGGCACTGTGAAAAGCTAGGGAAGGCCATTGGTGCAGGTATAGCCTCAGTTGAAATTGACTGCCCAGGACTGAAAGGATCATGCAAAGAAGTTGAGGCTTGGCACCATGAAGAGAGTCTATGAGGGGTTATTATTAAAGCCTAGTTGCAGTGGAAGAATCCAGAAAATTAGAGATGCCGGTACCATGGGATGATCACCAAGAATAGAAGCAACAGTGGATGGAGTCAATCAGAACCTAGTGTGCTAGAAAGGGCATTGCTGGAAAAGAGACCCAAGCTTTTTGAAGGAGCCCAAAAAATCATGTGTAGATCCCAGACCTTGAAACAACATGCTATAAAATTTAAGTTGCTTAGGATACCCCAAGATATTAGAGATGTCAGAACTGTGGGATACCTGCTGAAGAAAGCCACTAACAGGGAATGGAACCAGCCCAAGAGAATGAAGTTCGCTTCCACTGAATGCCAGATCTGCCAACAGCAATAAATAAATATGAAAGGAATTAGAGATCTGAAGAGCACTTTGACATCAGATATGGAGACGAGGAGTTAGAGTTTAGCCAGCTGGTTTTGGTCTTGCTTTGGACCAATATATCCTCACTATGACGTTTTAGAATGGTAATTTATATCCTGTGCCATATTTTGGAAGTTTGTGATCTGCCTTTTGATTTTGATTTTCATAGGGGATTATAGTTAAGAGATTGCATGAATATCAGAAGGGACTTTCAATTTTGGACTTCTAAACATTGATGAGACTGTGGTAGACTGTTGGGATTTTTGAAGTTGGGCTAAATATATTTTGCATTGAGCTATGGCTAGGTATGGCCCTCATAGACTCGTGTGTTTCAACAAGACCATGGGGGCCAGGGAGTGGAATGTGGTGGTTTGAATTTGCTTGGCCCATAGGGATTGGTACTGTTAGGAGGTGTGGCCTTGCTGGAGGAAGTGTGTCATTATGCAGGTGGGCTTTGGAGGTCTCCTCTCATGTTCAGGCTCTACCCATTGTGGAAGAGGGCTTGCTTCTAGCTGTCTGAGGATGACTATCTCTCCTGGTTGTCTTTGAATCAAGATGTAGAACTCTCAGCTCCTTCTTGCCTGCATGCTGCCATGCTTTCTGCTATGATAATAATGAACTAAACCTCTGAAACTCTAAGCCAGCCCCAATTAAATGTTTGCCTTTATACGAATTGCCTTGCTCATGGTGCCTCTTCACAGCAATGGCAACCTTAACTAAGACATTACCTGTTTTATTTTATGTATTAGTTGAGAATTTGAAGGTCAATAAAATAAAGATCAGTAGCATTCCTTGTATTATGCACACAGATGCACAAGTGTTTTAGTGTGTGTGCAATGTAGATTTGTAAGCATATGGAGTACACAGAACTGAGTGTGAGTGTTCTGGGAGCTATGTGGGTTTCAGGGGAAGCACAGGGAATGACAAAGTGTCAAGGGAGTGATAGGCACAGGGAGGAAGTGGTTTGCCACAACTTGGGAGGCATAACTTAGACACATTGTAAGCACAGTATGGGCACTCAAATCTATCACTACAGTTATCTAATATAAGCTTATACAAATTTTATATAAAAAGATTCACAATCTGTATACATTTAAATTTTTTTATATTCTCCCCTTTCTGAAAGAATAACAGAGCTTAAAGGGTAAATAATGCTATAGTATTTGTTATCAAATCAAGTGATGTTCTTCTTTCTTTTACCCATTTAAACTTCCTTTGAGGCAGCTAATTTTTGTTCCTGTATCTGATTGTTTGCTCAAAATATTTCAGTTTTTAAGTATTTTGTCATTTATTGTCTTGAAAGTTTATGGTTTAGTTGGCCTTAGCCTCTCATGTACCACATATGTCATTTTATCATCTCATACCTCATTTTCCAAAGAAGATTTGATTATACATTATAATTTTGAATCCAATACTGAGGGCCTACCTTCTTGCTGTTAAAATCTTAATCCATATTGGAATAATGTGCTGATCAGCTATCTAAAGAGAAAGTATCAGGTCTGACTTTACATGTTTTGTTGATTTCCATGATCTTAATACTCTTGGCTTTGTCAATTTTAGAATATGGAGTCCACTGAATATACTGTTCAGAAGAGATGGCCACAGTTGGTTTCGAGTTGTTTCCTATTGGCTATATAATAGGCATACTTGTGTTTCTCTGTTCTATTTACTATATAATGAGAACAATGAACAATGAAGAGCACCTCTCCCATCCTTAAACTCTTCCCCATATGCACTAAGCTACTGGACATTTTGCAGGCATTTAGAGAAGCTCTTTTTCTCACATCATGTCCTGGTTGCTTTCCGTGCCTGGAGCCCCACTTCTGTAATGTTCCCTTGTACCTTATCCTGGGGAGTGGTTTACCCATCTGGATTCTACATGTTCTGGATCCCTAGGATCTTTATTTGCTGTTTGATTTTGGTGGAGCACTTCTTCTGGCAGCCTTTCTGACAATATCTTTATTCTGCATTCAAATTTGCAGAAGTAACTCTGTAACTTAAGCTTACACAAGGACTTCCTTTGAGAGGTTATAGGCTGTGACTCATTCTCTAATTGCTGTCAGTGGGAATGTGGACAAGTATAAAGATATTTTGAATGATGTTGTTTGCAAGTAATCTACTCTTCCCTTCTTGAGAACTTCAAGTATTTGGAAAATTATTCACATTTTGAAAATTAGAATACATTCAAGGTATCATATTAATCATTTTCTGATAAATTTCACAAACACTTTAATATGGTTTGTGAATAAAAGGCAATAGCATAAGACAATATATACCCTATAAAAACTGTGACCACCTCACTATATACATATAGGTATAGGTATAGGTATAGGTATAGATATATCTTGCATTTTGCCAGAAAACATTTAGAATTCCTCAGAAAAGCTGACAAGACTGTTCTTTAGCCCTATGAAGTGGTAAGGAAGAAGGATTTAAAAAGAAAAAAATCTACAAATATTTGGAATTTTAAAAACAGCAAACACCATTTTTTCTTGAATATAAAAAAATGAATGTTCAAACTTTTAAAATAATGTCAATGGGTTTCTATCATAGAAAAATTTAAAAATCTATAATCAATAGGTGATAACCTTAGATTTAAATTTTACTTATAATAAAAGCACTATATGACCTACAACAGACAATTCAAGTGATCACAGGGATATTATGAAAACCATATTCTACTCTAATGTACTTTCATATGACTCATAGTAATTTATATCTTAGAAGGTTAATAGTATATTAAAATTTTTAAAAATTAGCAGCGTTAGAATGACATAATGAGATTCTGCTCCATGGTATGATAAACAATACAGTCTGCATTAGTTCATGTGGGACTTCCTCACTCTCCATTATGGTAGCCTGGCATTACATTACATTAAACAGAGACTAGAAAATGGTACTTAGAGTAAAATCTGACCCACTTCTTGTTCTCATGAGTTAAATGTGGCTTTTATTGTTTTAAATTATAAAAAGAAATGAAAAAATAAAATGGTTGGTGACATGAGAAACATACAAAATTCAAATTTCAGAGATAAGACTGTAATTTAAAGGAAAGGAGCTAGCATGCACGAGGCCCTAGGTTCAACCTCAGCACTGAACAAAATCAAATTCTAGTGTCCATACACTGAGCAACTGTGCATTCGTTGGCTACGACTGCCTTTGCCCTAACAAGAGCAGAAGTAGACATGACAGAACTGTCTATGGAGTGCAAAGCCCAAATACATACCATAAGGCCTTTTTACTGACTTTTGATACAGACTGTATAATAAATTTATGTTGAAGTAAGAATGCAGTGACTTTGCAGTCCTGTAAATGAATAGTAGAGTGAGTGGTGCATTTGTTAAACATGATGAATTATGCAAAGTGAAGCTAAGTAGGAGAATGAGAAGAGCCCATGCAAGAGAGGCAGACTATGACCACATGTAATATCATCTGGATGGCAGGGATACTTTTCATCTGGAAGGAAATTGGCAACTGCGTAGCATTGTGATCCAGGGGCAGTGGCATGACCAAGGAGAGTAGTCTGTAGTATGAAATGAATGCCAGTGTCTTCCTAACTGATATGAAAACTTTGTGTGGCACAATTGTGATAATTTCTAGGATGAGCTGTGAGTTCCAATGAAGACACAAATCCAGGTCTATAAACACAGCAGTAAAGTAGTAGCTAAAGTTCTAAAATCTAAGAAGTCTGTATGTGATGTGTTGCTTAAACCCCTTACAGTTGCTTGCTTTTATAATCTATTATGAAGTTGCTGTCTATTTTACTATTGAAGTTTTCATTCCCATTCAGTCCATCCAACTATGAAGATGTATGAGACAATTAAAGAAACTAACTGGCTCATACACTAGCTGCTAAATTAAGCCCTTATGGCATTGGATCACTTGACTCTTAATGTATAACTTGTAAACTTAAGGTTCAAAATGCTCCAATGAAAAACTGAACAAGCTTGTCTGTTATTTCAAAGGCACAATGTGAAGTGCTCATCATAATCTGGTTAAAAATCCTAAATAACAAGAATGCTAGTCTCCCAGACAGAGTAATTCTAATTAACCTTATAAAAATGAGATTTGTACCGTATGTAGAAAATTAAGGATAAAAACAACCATTAAAAGAAAAGCCTAATCACATTATAATAATTAAGTTCAAGGGACACAATAGGCCACAGTCACATAACAGTACCATATTTTAAATGACATCATAAATAATAGGAAATGAAAATGTTTGTGCCATGTTATTATTTCAAATAATCTTTTAAGTTACTCCTTTACATGGTCAAGCAAGTTGTTCTATTAATATGGGGGCTTGAATGTGGATTGTGTAGATCTGTAAGAAAGGGACAGCTTGGACATTAAGTCAAGTTGTATTCAGATATGAAGATATAAAGTAAAAATAAGTGAACATTTGGAGAAGGATTTTGCATAAATATCAATATATCTTAGACTTGGAATAAGGACAGGAAAAAGAAAGGAATTCAGTTCAGTTTTGCACAGCAGAAATTTCTCTTCCCTCCTCCTCCTCCTTCTCCTCTTCCTCCTCTTCTTCCCCTCCTCCTTCCCCTCTTCCTCCTCCTCTTCCTTCTCCTCCTCCTCCTCTTCCTCCTCCTCCTCCTTCTCCTCCTCCTCCTCTTCCTCCTCCTCCTCTTCCTTCTCCTCCTCTTCCTCCTCCTCTTCCTCCTCCTCTTACTCCTCCTCTTACTCTTCCTTCTCCTCCTTCTTCTCCTCCGTTTCCTCCTCCTCCTCTCCTTCCTCCTCCTCTCCCTCTTCCTTCTCCTCTTCCTCCTCCTCTTCCTTCTCCTCCTCCTCTTACTCTTCCTCCTCCTCCTCCTTCTCCTCCTTTTCCTCCTCCTCCTCTCCTTCCTCCTCCTCTCCCTCTTCCTTCTCCTCTTCCTCCTCCTCTTCCTTCTCCTCCTCCTCTTACCCTTCCTCCTCCTCTTCCTTCTCCTCCTCCTCTTACTCTTCCTCCTCCTCTTCCTTCTCCTCCTTTTCCTCATCCTCCTCTCCTTCCTCCTCCTCTCCCTCCTCCTTCTCTTCTTCCTCCTCCTCTTCCTTCTCCTCCTTCATAGTTCATATGTGGCCATTTTAGCTCTGAGATGTTTGTGATGATCTAGAACTCAGGTACTAGAGAAAATTTCTGTTCCTGTATGGCTCTAAAAAGTTTCTTCACTACTTTCCTGTTGCTTTCTTACACTTTCCTTCTAATACTCATCTTAAGAGTACTTCATTCTCTGAGCACAGTGGTCTCTTGATCGTGGATTGAGTTAAGCATTTAGGAAGTGCAAATTATTATTTTCATCATCATTATTGCCCATCTTAATCTGTATCCTCAGATAAATCCTGTGATCATTGAAGAACAAAAACGATGAAAGACAAATAATTGAAAATAAAGAGTAATTACAGAATTAGCATTTCATATCTCTCTTCCACATACACACTCAATGGTTGGCTTAGAAAAATATTAACATGTGCCAATTGTTACTGTGACCCATGCATTTTAATGGATGCACAGTTAGTGTGTATAAAGAGTGTTACTGGGATAAAGACAAAAAATTGTCAGAAGCTCTATGCCTTATGAATTCCTCCAGAAATGCAGCTTTGAAATCTCAAAGAAGCTTTCTACTCACTGAAACCCTTCTGCGGATGATATCTTCAAAAGCCTGTGACTTTACCCCTTTCATGCTGTGCTGCTACACTGGGTGGTGGTCTACTTCTAAGCCTACGGAGCTATGTCTTTGAAGCATGGTGGTTCCACAAATGCACAATGAGAGCAGAAATAATTGTATATACCTGAGACATAGTTTTAGCATTAGCGCTAACTTGCTAGTTTTGAATAATTGCTTTACCAGAATATGATTTTAAGTGATATTATGATAATATGGTAATTATACTCATATTTTTTGAATCTCAAGTGGAATGTGAGTAGTTCACAGAAAAAGTTGCAAGCTATAGGTATTCAAGAGAAATAAATATGGGAAATTTAAAATGAATGTCTCAGTTAACATATTTGGTGAGTGGTAATAGTATTATCCCACTCTATATATGATCATTTTTCTGCCTTGAATAATAAGCTATAAATGTTCCACAGACTTGTGGGTAGAGATAAAGCTCTTCACCTGTCAAGCAAACTTGCCCCTAGCCAATAGCCTATGATCTTGTACTCAAAATGGCCTTATTTCTCTTCTTTGACATCAAGTGTGGAAGAAATTGTCATGATCTGATAAAATATATTTCTACATGCCTTTGAATAAGCAAACTGATTCTTCAAGTCAAGTTTTGTGTTAGAAATAGGAGCAAAGAGGAAGTTAAAAGTTAATACATAAATTAGTCAAAGAGTAGATTGTTAAATTTTATGAAAACTTTTCATTTGTCTATGATGTGCAAACAAGAAGAAAAATTTGAGTAAAGAATTGATTTATCTGGTACAAATGCAATGTCAAAACACAGGGTAACAATTTAGACAGGTGAAATATATTGAATGTGGTTTGCATATGTGCACAAAATAATTACAACTCCATATGTTTAAGAGAAGAAATCAGGGACCTGATGAGATGGCTCATTTGATGAAGTATTTAACATAAAAGCTTGATGAACATATACATCTGTAGCACTTAAGCAACTAAGGAAAACAGCTGACATAAACTTCTGGCCTCTGCACATGGAGGCATGGGTGAATGAGCCTTCATTTATATTTTACACTCCCACACACAAACACACACACTATAACAGGTGCCTATAAATTAAATCAAGAAGAAATGAAGTTAATACTTTTCAAATTAATCTTTGTCATAAGGGAAACTAGCATAGGCAGACTTTGAGGACTCCATTGAATGTGTCTGTAGTTACTTGAACACATGTGACATTAATGGTAGCAGTGCTGGTAGTTGTCCTATCGTTACACAAAGACCTCTGTGAGAAGCTAAAGCTCATGGTAAGATAAAATGTCTCAAAAGCAGATGAAAATGGATTAAAATACTGAAAAGCATTCAAGAGTGTTCAGAGATGACAATGAGAAGTATGGTCACATTCAGACAGCTCTGAGAACATCACTGGGCAGTGAGGACAGCATAGCAAATGTCCAGATCTAGTGGCATTTATTCTATTAAAAGAACTCTAGGACAGTGAGATATAAGGAAATATTTCACTGACTCTATTGAGTCAATCAAATAAAACAGAATAAGGGTTGAATAAGTTTCACTGTTTCTAGTGAAATTGATGCTTAGCAGTATTCAGAAATTCAGAATAGTTCAAAGTCTCTGCCTATGGGCTTTGCAAAAGTCAAGAGCCTATTGTATTTACCTTCATATGTGTTTACCATATTTCACTAAATTATTTTGAGTTGCTCTCAGATAGTGCATCAATTGTATTTAATTGATTTTCCTCTTCAGCTCTCAATGCATTTAGTAAAAACTCTTTTGTCACTCTTATTCATCCCAGATAAACTGAGCATAATTCTCCTCCATTAGATGCCCATTAATTGCAGGTCAAGTTAAAATGTCTTGTAGCAACATACGCTGCTGTCATTGAGCTTATGATTTCAGTCACTGCCAACAGGGAAAACATTAGAGATCCACAGTCTAGAGGCTCCTCTTATTTATTTCTTAAAAGCAGAGTACAAAGCTGTTCACTGTGTCCCTGATCTCCACTTACATGCTCATGAATTACTAAACTGCAATAGTATAAAATGGAGTCTGCTGTCAAGGTTGACAGTTGTAGGATGTGAGATCTAAGGATTCAATTGTACAATGTACATTTGTTGCATACAGTGTGTTGTGAAAGTTGTGTATGAACAAAAACAAGTCTATGCAGTGGGATGTATGCCTTGAGAATCCTGAGTAAACACATTATATTTTTCAAGAAATTGTATCTCATCATAGATCTTGTTAGTTACAAATGTTTATATATATATATATATATATATATATATATATATATATATATGTATGTATGTATGTATTTGACTCTTAAGTTTTTCCCAAAAAGTATCTAAGTAGAGGCAAATATATTGATTTTTTTCAAGATTCATCCTAAATAGCATAAATGACCTAGTAATAAACATATTTTAATGCAAAAAACCCATTTCCGTAGTAACATTAAGATGTCATTCTTTATGGTGAATAGAATATAAAAGTGCACAGTTGAAGGCTACTTGAGATCTAGCAGTTAGAACTGAATAGGGATAATTGAAACGTGCTAAGAGTAGATTAAAAGTTGATCTTTTTTTAACTTTTATTGCATTATGATGAGAAAAGTTACATGATTTCAATTTACCTGAATTATTAAAAATTTAAAAACATATTTTAAGTAAATAGAATTAAATCATATCCTTGTTTCCCTTTTGTACCCGAACTCCTCCCAGAGAATGCCCCTTCAATACCTACAATATCTTTTTTGTCATATTCCTTAAAATTTATAAAATATTATAACAATAAAAATGAGTATTATAAAAGTTGTTTGATATAAAACAACAATCAATTTAACATTCTTATGTAGATGCTTGCCTACAGCAATACTGAAAATCCATATGTTTTTCTCAATATAAATTTTAAGTAACTTCAAACACAGTAACTGTATATTTCAAAATAATACATCACTACTAGTATTTTCTTAAATGAACATAAATATATAAATTCTTTTTGTTTGTTTGTTTGTTTTATATTTAGTAGAGTTCAAATCTTGGCTCTTACTGTGGTACAAGCCCAAACTAAGAACAATTTTTAGACATTGGATTTCATTGTAATAAGGCTGTATTTCAATGACCCTCACATCACCAAAGGATTTTACCTCCATCGTAGCTAAGCTGAGAGTTGAGAATTCTGCTGTGCCGAGGAATGAATTGTAGGCACGATTTTTGGATACAGACTTTCTGCTATGGTCGTAATTATTTGACTTAAGTGAATGATTTTATTCTCAGCCCACAGAGAGCAAGTTACATTCATTTGAGAAATGGTGTGTGTATTAAGATGGTCTATCCATAAAGTCATTGACCAACTCTTTCAATGAGCAATGGATCTGCTTGGAGGATAGCACAGACATTAGGTGCGGGTAAGAATATGGTTCGTTAGCTGTGATAATTTGGAAGAGTATTCATCTCAGAGAAAGAGTAACTTACAAAGTCCTCTTCTCAAACTTGATACAAGAGCTACAAATGTCAAGTAAAGCATTCAGTCTCACTCTTTGTTGTTCTCTTTCCTACAAGCCACCTCCCAAGTTAATTGTCTATGTCTCCCTTGGGTATATTAATACTTTTGAAATATATGAGCTGTTCTGAAAACCATTGTATAGTGTAAAAACATGAGATAAACAATACTACTAATAGAAAGGCTGAACTAGGAGAAGCAAGATTTCAAGATCCTTATGTTGTACACAGCAAGACACTGTCACAAACAAGCTGAAAGTGTATATAGATTATACAATATTGGATCTATTTCTCCAATTACCAAATTAAAGAGACCATTGGATGGCAATCAACAAATTTCTAATTCCTCATATTTTTGGATTTCAATCAATTAGGATATGGTGGTAATATTAATTTTCATATAAGATATTAAGAAAAGGTAATTGTCACATCCTGTTGTTTTTGTTGTAAAAGATGGAATTAGATTTGTGTGGATTTCTTGAAAGATTACTTTTTTGTTTTTTCTAGGGTGTAGTTTTGCTCTTTATGTTGATGTTTTCTATCTATTATCCTTTGTAGGGCTGGATGTGAGGAAAGATATTGTGTAAATTTTGTTTTGTCATGGAATATCTTGTTTTCTTCATCTATGGTAATTGAGAGTTTTGCTGGGAGGAATTTCTTTTCTGGTCCATTCTTTTTGGAGTTCTGTAGGCTTCTTGTATGTTCATGGGCATCTCTTTCTTTAAGTTAGGGAAATTTTCTTCTATAATTTTCTTGAAGATATTTACTGGCCCATTACATTGGGAGTCTTCACTCTTCTATACCTATTATCCTTAGGCTTGGTCTTCTCATTGTGTCCTGGATTTCCTGGATGTTTTGGGTTAGGAGCGTTTTGCTTTTTACACTTTCTTTTACTGTTGTGTCAGTGTTTTCTATGGTGTCTTCTGCCCCTGAGATTCTCTCTATTCTGTTGGTGATGCTTGCATCTATGACTCCTGATTTCTTTCCTGGGTTTTGTATCTCCAGGGTTGTCTCTCTTTCTGATTTCTTTCTTGTTTCTATTTCCATTTTTAAATTCTGGATGGTTTTGCTCATTTCCTTCACCTGTTTGATTGTGTTTTCCTGTAATTCTTTAAGGGATTTTTGTGTTTCCTCTTGAAGCACTTCTAGCTATTTACCTGTGTTCTCCTGCATTTCTTTGAGGGTGCTATTTATGTCTTTCTTAAGGTCCTGTATCATCATCATGAGAAGTGATTTTAGATCTGAATCTTGCTTTTCTGGTGTGATGATGTGTCTAGGACTTGCTGTGGTGGGAGAATTGGGTTCTGATGATGCCAAGTAACCTTGGTTTGTGTTATTTATTTTCTTATGCTTGCCCCCCACCATCTGGTTATCTCTAGTGGTACTTGTCCTTGCTAAATCTGAGTGGAGCCTGTCCTTCCTGTGATCCTAGTTGTGTCAGAACTCCTCAGAGTCAATCTGTCTCTGTGATCCTGTGACCCTGGGCTTGTTAGAGCACCAGGGAGTTCAGCAGCTTCCTCTGGGTGTTGTGGGACTGACTGCAGAGCCTGGGCCCAAGGTCTGCTCAGGACACTAACCCAGAGTAAAAGTTTATCTTTATAGAATGCCTCCAAATCTTGCTCTGAAGCTCAACTGCTTGGTGAGACATCACCACAGATGATTTCTGGGCATTGCTGAGCTAGGAACACAGTTGAACTACCTTCACAGCCAATGGTGGATGTGGATGCCAGTTTGCTGTCTTTCCTCTCTAGGATTCTGCCTTTTTGAGGGACAGGTGGTTGGGTAGTCAGAAGGGCTCTAAAGGAATCCAGCCAGCATGTCATTTTGTGAGTGCATCTAACCAATATGATTAGAAAGGTAGTGATTTCAACTAGGAGAGAGCAGAGCTATTTTGCCTGCTTTTGCTCCTGCCTTCTCTAGGCCTCCCTCTCTGATTATCCACCACGCATTATAGTGACATACTGCACTCATCTCCTTTTAGGGAAGGACAAGTCAAGGGTAGGACAGAGAGAAGTGGCTGATTCCAGTCTCTGGCGGTACTATTGTTCATGGGGAAAAAAATCAAATTACGTTTCTGTCTACCAGCAGGAAACAATTGTGAGATGAAATAACATTCATCTGAATACTGTAAAATGAAGTAAACTTACAGACCCATATGTAAGAGTTTATATACTCAAACCTACAAAATATTATCGATGGAATGTAAAGACAATATAAAAATAGAGCATGTACAGTTATTCCTAAGCAGAGGGATGAATATTTCTGAGATACAGTTTATTTTAAGGTGTTGTGTGAATTTTGGTTTCCTGCTTATAGTAACTGTGCTATATTTGCAGCCCCATAGGAGGAACAATAATATGAACTAACTAGTACCCTCAGAGACCCTAGGGACTAAACCACCAACCAAAGAGTACACATGTTGGGACTCATGGCTCCAGCTGCAAATGTAGCAGAGGATGGCCTTGTTTATTATCAATGGGAGGAGAGGCCCTTAGTCCTGTAAAGGCTCTATACCCCAGTGTAGGGGAATGCCAGGGCCAGGAAGCAGGAGAGGGTGGGTTGGTGATCAGGAGGACGGGGGATGGAATAGGGTTTTTTTTTTCAGAGGGGAAACCAGGGAAGGGAATATCATTTGAAATGTAAATAAAAAATATCTAATAAAAATAACTGTGCTATAGTGATATAAATCGTTTGCATTAGGTACAATTCAATTAAAAACATGTTTGATATTTGTCATATCCTTGTACACTTCTAAGCCTTTCAATTATTTCAAAGTAAATCTTTCCATCAAAGTTGATGAACAGGTACAATACAGACAACTTATAACCTCTGGGAACAGAAGAAACTAAACTAGATCTGAAGCTGATGAGAAAGACAAGGGACTTACATACAAGACGCAGCACAGAGGAAAGCAGCAGAAGGGAGGGGTTACCTGATTCTGAGACTTGCTGCAAAGCAAGAGGAACCAAGATAGCACGGGGTATGACTAGGGCAGTCAAACAGCAGAGTGGAAGAAAAGAAACACTAAAAGAGACCCACATCGAGAATTGTTTACATTGAGAGCTGTTTTCTCTCTGTGGAAGGCACTGAAGCACTCTAAAGGTTGGAGAGCTGTGTTGTGAGCAAATAGCTCTGAAATTGCTGGCTACTGACAGACCAGCAGCCTCAATCCTGACAAGTAAATGTCGGGTAGGACACAGACCTAAAGCTAAAACCCCAAAGTTTCTAAGCAAAAGTGGTCGGGAGATTTTTCAGGAGTTTGGAGTAAACAAAAGAGGAATAACTATAATATAACAACAATAAAAGAATTAGCTGTTAATTTATATTTTATAAAACTTTAAAAAATGTCCCTGCTCAGTAAATGTCACCATCAAACATCAATGAATCATACGGGAAATCAATAGAGTGGGTGGATGTAGTCACAATAAATACATGTGTATAACAGAATAATAGTATGTGGGAAGGTAACACAAAACAAAAACAGACAAATAACCCCAAAATGAATAGATAAGACATTTGCATAAATACATATTCAGCTAATAAGCCTTTTCAAAACTGCTGTACATCATTAATCAATAATGGTATGTATGACAGATTTTCTTGAAACACTGACATGCATATATAGAATAGCCAAAACCAAGACCTGTGGCACTGGGAATGTGGTGTAGATGTAGAAGAACTAAAATGCTTATTCTTTTTTTATGTGATATTTTCTTTACTTTCTTTTTATATATATTTTTCTTTATTTACATTTCAAATGTTATCCCCTTTCCTGGTTTCTCCTCCACCCTCCCCCATTTCTTCCCCCCTCCCCCTGCTCACCAACCTACCCACTTCAGTTTCCTGGTTCTGGCATTCCCCTACACTGGGGCATTCAGCATTCACAGGACTAAGGGCCTTTCCTCCCATTGATGACTGACAAGGCCATCCTCTGCTCCATATGTGGCTGGAGCCATGGGTACCTCCATGTGTACTCTTTGGTTGATAGTTTAGTCCCTGGGAGCTCTGGGGGTACTTGTTGATTCATATTGTTGTTCCTCTTATGGGGCTCTAAACCCTTTTAGCTCCTTGGGTTCTTTCTATAGCTCCTCTACTGGGGACCCTGTGCTCAGTCCAATGGTTGGCTGAGAGCATCCACCTACCTGAGGACCCAGCAATACTACTCCTGGGCATATACCCAGAAGATGCTCCAACATGTATTAAGGACACATGCTCCACTATGTTCATAGCAGCTTTATTTATAATAGCCAAAAGCTGGAAAGAACCCAGATGTTGCTCAACAGAGGAACGGTTACAGAAAATGTGGTACATTCACACAGTGGAGTACTACTCAACTATTAAAAACAATGAATTTATGAAATTCTTAGGCAAATGGATGGAACTAGAAAATATCATCCTGAGTGAGGTAACCCAGTCACAAAAGAACATACATGGTATGCACTGATAAGCAGATTTTAGCCTACAAGCTCAGAAAATGTTTATTTATTACAGACAACTGCTAATAAAATGGGGAGTTGCATAATTAAAAACTAAGTACTCATGTGTCCTGTGATCAACAATTGAACTCCCATTTCCCTAGGAAATCTAGAATATTAGCAAACAACTTGCATACATGTGCTCATAGCAATCTTCCTCTGAGTAGTCTAAGCCTGTAACATCCCAGGTATCTCTCAAGGAGTACTAGGAACTGACTGGGCCATGTTCAGACAAAGGAACTCCCTCAACAGGAATAAAGAGCAGAGTGACACTTTACTTACCACCAGTGATAAACTCAAGATTATACTGAGTTAAGAAAACTTATATAAATAATCAAATGAAAAATGGTTCCAACTATGCACAACTCCTGAGCTAAGAAAGACACTCTGTGGATAAAAATGGAAATTTAATGGCAGGGTTGACCAATATAGAACTCTTATGAATGATGTATAAGTGTAGTAGATTATTTCAGAGAAGTTGAATCGATATGCTCAATTTAACATAGAACCCATAAAGAAAAAGGATTTCTGGGGGTGGGGGGTAGAATCAGAGTATATGACAAGGTAGTCACATGCTGCACATTCATATGACCAGAGTACATACATGATGATGGGCTAAGAGCATTACAGTGGAGCTGAAATGTCTTAGGGCTAGCACCGTTGGGCAAATGCAATGTCATAGTGAGTCATGTTAACTACATATTTGCACTGATGATGGTGTAAGCAAGCATAAGTCAGTACTACTTATATAAACGTACAAACCATTCAGCTATATATGGTGCATACTACTAGATAATCATCTACACAACTATGTTACTGGATTGTATACTTTCTATATTAAACAATTTATCATTATTTTAGATTTGAAGTCTTCTTATATAAAAACCATTCACTGAAAAACAGTATGTCATTTTTATGCTCACAACAGCCTCATATGTCTTGTGTTTATCTGATCCCTTGATTGTATCACTTTTTTTAATGTGTGATCAGTTCTATGTTGTTTTGTTCAGCGTGGCCCCAGAACATAAAAAAATCTACTGCTAATGTTGTCACTAACAGTTACCTCAAGCTTTGAGCCAATAACAACCTAGTTTGATTATGCATGTGCATATTCAACAGTATGCCTAAAATGACTATATACTTGTCACTAAGCACTGTAATATGTTGTTAATTGTGTCCAATATATAGGTATATATTTATTACTAGAAAACCATTTTAACTTTTATCTGAGGCTTCAACTTCTCTTTAAAAATTGGCACTGTTATAAGTGGGAGAGGGTGGGGTGGCAGGCATGGGGTTTGTTCTTGTTGGTTTTGTTTGTTTGTTTGTTTTTTGGAGGGGAAACTGGGAAAGGAGAAATTTACGTGTAAATAAAGAAAATATCAAAAACAAATTTGCACTGTTTGCAAAGGCCTAGTTGCACCAATAATTTGAAGGCATACTCCAATCTTAAAACTAATTAGGTATACTTTTCAAACATAAAACCTGTGCTTTGACCAATGTTTGTGGTATGTTTGGCAATAGGGCCTTATTATAAAGTTCTGGACTAAAATCAAGAGGAATAGAAAGAGCTTGTATATTTTGGGGGATCTCCAGGACATCCCTGATCAAAACCTGGAGGAGAAGTTTCCCAACACTTGGCTCTGGACTTTTCTTTGGTAACCTGTGACTTCTAAGATGATCTCATAGGGTAACTCCAATGAGCCATATCAGGTGAAATTTGTAAAACAGTACTTTTTATGTTCTCCTCCAAGCATCCTTAATGTCAGATATCCCTCTCCAAGCTCTCTTATTTTTCATCTACGTCTCTGGTCACATTGAGCAGGAATGGTCATCCTTGCTTGTCAGCTTTCCTAGCCAGGTTGCTAGGGAAAAATATTAGCTGTGAACATTTAGAGTTAGAAAAATACCTACCATGGCAAGACGCACCCATGGTTACAGTAGAAGCAAAAAGGAATAGAGAAGCAGCCTCTGATTGGCACAAAAGGAAATACTCACCTGGTATTGTAAATCTGGTCAAGTACTCACCACTGGGGAACACACAGGCCCCAGGGATAAACTTACTATTATTATTCTCTTAAATGGGCATAGTACCAAACTGCCCTCCAAACTGATGCCTCAGTAACCAAAGATTAGTGTGACTCCCAGATATCATCACAGAAGCCTCCTTGGGCAGTGGATGATAGTTAATTCAGAAACTCACAACTTGTCAAAGTGCAGAGAATAAATGGGGTTGGTGGAGGTTGATTGGATAGCTCAGCCGTTAAATGCAAATAGAATGCTTAGCCACAAATAGCACATTTATATTGTCCCCCAAGGCTCAACAACTATCACAGGAAAGGGGCAATGAATATAATAGGGGGCAGAGGTTGAGGAGTAAGCCAGTGTCCTCTAGGCTGTCAGATCTACTGCACTCATGAATGCATAGCAGCTGAGGATGTTTGTGTAGGACCTGCCCAAGATCAAGGAAGTCATCACTGACACACAGAGAGGACAGGAAGGGTTCATGATCCCCACCTCTAATTGAAGAGCTAATGATGATCAAGAAGATAATAGCTTTTCTATAAAATAGAGTTCCTGAAAGGGCTATCATAATCCAGTGGACCATGCTGCATCCCTGAGTATATGGGAAGCACATAATGGACTTGAGGATTATTTAAAACTCTTGTCAAGTGCACAAAGTTGGGAGGGATAGACAGGTTGAAATGGATCCAATAGAACTTAGAGAGAATTAGGAGGCACAATTTTATCAAAATGTTTTGTATGGAATTATCAAAGAGTTAATAAAGATATATGTTAAACCAAGTGACTGAGAAAAATCTGGTTAAATAAGGATGGGCTCAACAATACTTCTGAATTTGACCATCACCAAGAATTGTCATAGATATGTATATATGTGTGTGTATAATTAATATACATATATAAATATATATATGAATTACAAGTTATATGCTAGTCAATTCCTTGCTCTGTTTACCCTTCACCTTCCTCCAACTATTCCTACACATTCAATTTACAAAATATCTGCCAAAATGAGCTGTTAGGAGGTAGGATGGCAATGTCATTTATGTGCAAAGATACTTGCCTTTAGAAATAGAAAGAGAAAACACAATACAAACACATGAAATGCCACCATTTACAATGTGGTAGTCTGCCCTGAGCTCAGACTACAGATTCGAAATGACACAACAAAGAGCATGACTCAAACCCAAAAGCTTCTGGATGCTGCATGCCAAGAGAAACAAACTAAAAGAAAGGGGGAAAGAGTTTGGAAGACAAATCTAATGGGGGCTTAAACTCCAAACATTACTTTCAAATATACCAACTAAGTAGAGAAATAACCCCGCTAATACATTTAAAAAGGCACGAATGAATATTCCTCCAAGCATAACATACAGTAGACATCAATGCACATATAAAAATATCAGTCAACACTAAAAAGTAATGAATCTTTTCTAATTCCTAAGTATCAAATATTTAGAAGAAAGTTTATTCTCTTTCCCCATTTTCCTTGTTCTCTCTTTCTCTCCCCATAAGATATATATACATACATATACATGTATATATACATGTATATGTATGTATATGTGTGTGTATTATAAGAATAAATGTAAAATTGCATATATTGATATACACAAAATCTCTTTTTGAGACAGGGTTTCATTTACCCAGACTGGGCCTTGAATTCATTATATAGCTGAGGGTGACTTATGATCTTCCTGCCCATACACTAGGGATGCTGCCATTATAGGTTGCTGAGTATCAACCCCAGGGCTGTACATATGCTAGCCAAGTGCTCTATCTCAAGCTATCTGTTGCCCCAAGATTTAGTTCTTATGTAAAATGAAACAGTCATATGCATTTTAATAGTACATACATTTTCTTTCATTTGTAACAAATGGTAAAAATATGTATACCAAATATTTGTTTTAAGATAAATTGTTAATGATTGTTTTTTAGTAAAAATGTGGTTGACAGCTATATAAGATGGTACTTAACAGCACTGACCATCAGGTAGAATCAAATTCAGCACTATAAAACACCACATACCTGCTAGTGTGGCTGCCAACAAAATCTTAAATATATCAATTATAGAAGAAGCTGTGGAGAAAGGAAATTCTGCATGCTATTGGTGGAAGTGTAGATTGGGTACAGGCATGATGGGAATCAGTAAAGAAATCAACAATATAAGTACTGTATTGATGAACAATTCATCTCCTAAGTGGTGAGGGAGATGAAATTTTTACTCTATAGAGAGAACCTACACACTCATGAACATCGTGTCATGGTTTACAGAACATGTGTTCAAAGAGAACCTCTTTGAATGTATAGACTTCCAAACATGTATAAATGTTATTCCAAATGTTCTGAATACTATTCAGGATATTGTTATTTAGTATTTTATTATTATGAATATCATTTATGCATAAAGAGATTTATATTTGCCACAAGACAGGTGAATGAAGAGAACATTATGCTAAGTGTCATGGGTAACATACAAAAAGATAACTTCATGATTATAGTTACATGTGAACTCTTTAAAACATAGTCAAGTCACATCAGTCAATGGTTATCAGGAGTGTGCTGGCTGGTTTTTGTCAACCTGACACAAACCTGTGGGAAGAGATAATCTCAATGGAACTATTGCCTCTGTCTATTGGCCTGTAAGCCACATCTGTGTGTATTTTATTAATGATTGATATTCTAGGCCTCAGAGCTTTGCGGGTATGGTATGGTACCACTAAGCTCATAGTTCTGGGTTGTTTAGGAAAGCAGGTTGAGCAAGCCTTGGCAAACAAGCCAGGAAGCAGTGTTCCTCCACAGTCTCTGGTTAGATTCCTGCCTTGATTCCCTGTCCTAACTTCAATGATGGGATGTGACCTTTGAGTGGTACAAGGAAATGAACTCATTGTTCTCCAAGTGGCTTGTGGTCATGGTATTTATTGCAGCAACAGAAACCAATTAGGTCAAGGGGCAAAAGAGAGGGAGGTTACAGGATTTAAAGATGCAGATAGGTAGTATCATAAATCTAGAGGTATAAGCAGAATGTTAGGAAGATAAGGTGCATTATAATTATCACCCTGATGGATAATTGCTCTTCCCACAAAAGTAAGACCAAAAATAGATAAATGTGCAATAGTAATAGTGGTCATAGTGTATATGTTAATTTACTTCATAACAGGAACCCTTTTTTCATGTTTCCCATTGCATTAGGCTGTTGACTTTAACTATGACCTTAACTATAATGTCATTTAAAAAAGGATATGAGGCTAGAAGAGTTAGAGAAACAGTGAAGAGAACACCTACTCTTACGGCCAACTTACTCTTATCTCTTGACTTTTTCTTCCTGTTGTCCACTTGACTATCAAAATCTGCTTCCTTATTAAACTGAAATATATTTCTATGCACACTATTGTTAAATTATGTGCCTACTGAGGGATAGTCATCATGACAAAACTATGAAAAAGAATGTTTACATGTGAGTAAAGACATTTTTCTTATTACAATTACATTGCATATTTCTTGTGTCCAATTCAGTTTATGAAAAAGGCAAAGATGAAAGAACATGTTATAAAAATTTTTAAATAAGCTTTTATTTATCTCTGGAATGCCAGGGATCCAGGTTTCTTCCTTGTACATCAGAGTTGACAATAGGGAGAAGCTTCTAGAAATTTGATTTCCTGAATGGAAGTAATAAATACCAATGATCTTGTTAGAATAAGGCAAGAAGAAATGCAATAATACTCCATGTGCATTACCACCTTGATTAATTAATAAAGGTAATAATGTGACCATGACCACCAGTATCACCAACTCAAAATAGAGCTCACTGCACAAATTACTCCCTCTAAATATAGTGGACTTGTTTAATATGATGACTATTCTACATAGAATTTAATAACTTACTGGTAAGCTTTCTGAGTTTATTTTAGGTAGTAGATCCTCCTACTCAAATGAAACCTGACCTTGAGTCAGGTGTGATAAAGAACACCTTTAATCCCAAGACTCTGGAGGTAGGTGGACTCTGTGAGTTCAAGGACAGTCTGGTCTATATGACCAGTTCAGGTCATCCAGGGTTAGTAACATTTTATTTAAAACAAACAAGCAAACAAACAAAACACAACAATGATCTTCCCCCCCCCAAAAACAAAAAACAATACAAAAACAAACAAACAAACAAAACACCTTAAGTTTACTCATACTGCATAAGCATTTCATTAGGTATCAATGCATTGGTATTTGGGAACAATATTGGATCAAGATATATTCCACAAAGGTGGGGATCTTGAGTCTATTTAAGTGATGTCACTTATAGGATGTGATGTAGCCATGGTTAAGGGAGGCTCACTTGTCAACCAGCATATTCACCATTTTAAGCCTTGAAATCAGCATTATCATTTGTATGTAAATTATTTAAGAAGTTGAACAGAACATAAATAACTGTGCTCTTTTAAAAGCTAGCCATTCAACCTACAGATTGGGAAAAGATATTTACCAACCCTACATCAAATAGAGGGCTAATATACAAAATATACAAAGAACTCAAAAAGGTAGACTCCAGAAAACCAAATAATGCAATTTAAAAATGAGATACAGAAATAAATAATGAATTCTTGACTGAAGAATCTCAAATGGCCAAGAAACACCTAAACAAATGTTCAACACCTTTAATCATCAGGGAAATGTAAATCAAAATGACCCTAAGATTCTATCTCACACCAATAAGAATGGCTAAGATCAAAAACTCAGGTGACAGCAGATGCTGGCAAAGATGTGGAGAAAATGGAACACTCCTCCATTGCTGGTGGGATTGAAAGCTGGTACAGCCACTTTGGAAATCAATCTGGCATTTCCTCAAAAATTAGAAATAGTTCTACCTGAAGACCTAGACATACCACTCCTGGGCATACACCATATCACAAGGACACATGCTCCACTATGTTCATAGCAGCCTTACCTATCATAACTAGAAGCTGGAAACAACCCAAATGTCCCTCAATGGAAGAAATGTACCAACAGAAATTGGGGTACATTTATACAATGGAATACTACTCAGCTATTAAAAATGAGGACTTCATGAATTTTGTAGCCAAATAGATGGAACTACAAAATGTCATCCTGAATGAGGTAACCCAGACCCAAAAGGACATAAATGTTATATACTCACTGATAAGGGGATACTAGCCCCAAAACTCAGAATCCCCACAATACAACTCACAGACCATATGAAGCTTAACAAGAAGGAAGGCAAAAGTGTGAATGCTTCAATCTCACTTAGAATGGGGAACAAAATAATCACAGGAGGCAGAGGAAGGAGGGATCTGGGTAAGATAGAGGGGGAGAAAGGGGGACAGGATCAGGTAAGGAGAAGACAGAAGAGAAGTCCCGAGGGCCAGGAAAATGAATAGAAATATGAAGTAGGGGGGAACAGAGGGAACCACTAGAAATTCCCAGATGTCAAGGATGCAAGAGGCTTCCAGGACTCAATGGGGATGACATTAGCAGAAATATCCAATAGTAGGTAAATAGAACCTGAAGAGACCACCTTCAGTAGATAGGCATAGCCCCCAGATGAGGAATGGGTCCACCCACCCATCTCAAAAAGTTTAAGCCAAATTGTTCCTGTCTACAGAAAATGCAGGGACAAAATTGGAGCAGAGACTGAAAGAAAGGCCATCCAGAGACCACCCCACCTTGGGATCCATCCCATCTTCAGACACCAAACCCTGACACTATTGCTAAGGCTAAGCTGTGCTTGCAGACAGGAGACTGGTATGGCTGTCCTCTGAGAGGCTCTGCTAGAAGACAGATGCAGATACAGTCAACCACTGGACTGAGCCAGGCAATCCCAATGGAAGAGTTAGGGGAAGGACTGAAGGAACTGAAGAGAAGCTTCCCAGTAGGAAGAACAATAGTATCTACTAACTGGACTCCTCAGAGCTCCCAGAGACTAAGTCACCAACCAAAAAATATACACGAGTCAGTCTGTGGCTCTGGCTACATATGTAGCAGAGGACTGCCTTACCTTCTATCAGTTGGAGGGGAGGCACTTGTTCCAGTGGAGGCTTGATGCCCCAGAGAAGGGTGATGCTAGAGGGGTGAGGCAGACATGAGGGGGGAGTACTCTCCTAGATGCAAGGGAGGAGGAATGGGATAGATGGTTTGTGGAGGGGAGACTGGGAAGGTAAACAACATTTGAAATGTAAACAAATAAAATAATTAATAAAAAAATAGAGATTATCTATTTAATTAAACAATAATTGAGAGTATCTTAATTAAGGCCTTTTAAAAAAATTATGTGTAGTTTTTATATGTGTGTAAATATGATACACAAATGCAGGTGCTTGTTTGAGTATATCCACATGCATGTGAGTGCCTATGGAGACCAGAAGAAGTTGTCAGGTCCCTGAAGCCGGTGTTAAAGGAAGTTGTGAGCCATCCAACATGGATAGTGGGAACCCAGTTTCTGTCCTCTGAAAGAGTAGAACTCTTAACCACTGATCCATCTCTGCAGCGACTATGATGCATATTTACCTAGCCATAGTATAAGCATGTTGGAAAGCTGGCCTTTCATCCTTGTTCAAATGACATTATAGTTTCTACTCTGTCTCAAACTTGCTGTGTTCAACTGATTTATGGAACCTAATCTTATTTAGGGCGAAGGAACAAAACAAAACATCACAAAAGAATATGTGTCTGGGATCATGGAACTTCCTTTTCCTCCAAAACCAGAATTCTTGTTGAAATCTGGTATAATGTGATGATTAATTTTACAGAGTTGTTCTTGATTGATGTCACTATAGCAATGAAAATAAACTATGAGACTAGAATTCAGCCAGAGGGGGAAAGTTCATTAAGAAATAAAAGTGGGGACGAAATTGCTCATTAAATAGCTAACTATGGTTGTTTTATGAGAAGATGGATTTAAAAAATAGTAGAGGTTTGCCATGTATTTTAAAGAGATGAATTCAAATATGACTCATAGATTCCGGTTCCAATAAAATCCTGTGGAATATAAAAGTTTTGTTCCATGGAAAAAAAGAGGATAGTTAGCAGACCCTATTATAACATTAGAAGGACGCTAACATGAAACTTCACTTGCCCACAAGCTGCAAGATGTGTATCATTAACTTCAGAATTGTGAGGCAAAGAAAGGAGCAGAGTTATTTCCTGTGCCTCAAGCCTGGTCAGAAGCAAAGGAAAGCCCTGTTCGTGATTTTTTTTTCTTTATGCAGGGCTGAAAAGATGACTCAGTGGGTAAGGTGCGTGCTGTGCAAGAATGAGGAACCAGAGTTCCCCATATAACATGTTTATATAACAGTTGAGTGTGGGAGTTCTCATTTGTAACCCCTGTGGTGAAGTCAAGTCCAGCCTGTTGGTGAAGTCAAGTCCAGCGTGAGACCCCACATCAAAGCATAAAGTAGAGCAAACAGAAGAGACACCCAGTGGTGATCCCTACCCTTGCCATGCATTTGCTCCCCAATATATATGTAACGCACACACATACACGCACAAGCACATACAACCAAATATGATCTGCACAATTATGCACACAAATTAAAAGTGACAGTGTTTAAACTACATCGTTATAAATGTTCTCTTTTTAAAATATTGGAAATCATTTTTATAGGTTGCAGCACTCAAAGCTAGTCAACGCATGTGAGATTTGAGCACTTTCTTTAGCTACAATAAAGTTTATCCTTTAAAAGGGTAGCATTTAAAGTGGATATTTTAATAAACAGGCACGCAGAAGATATATGTATACAAATGTACATGAATAGACACTTGGCAGAAGATAAATATATAAATACATAGATATATAAATGTATAGATGATAGAGTGATAGGTAGATGATAGATAGATAGATAGATAGATAGATAGATAGATAGATAGATAGATAGATAGGTTGGTAAGTGGGTGGATAGGAGAGTTGGTAGAAATCTTTGCTTTTGAGGGTTATATAAATAAGCAAAGCCTATATGATATGGTATATTCTGTTTCCAAGAGGAAAACATGACCATTATTTTTTAAATAGAAGACTACTTAGTATATTTCAAAAGGTGAATCAAAGCTTTGTGTCCCATTGTATCTTTTAAAGAGTATCCTAGATCTGAGTGTGGCTAATTTCCCCTCTCCCACCCCCAAATGCCACTTGATATTCAAAAGGGTTTTTTTTTTTTTTTGGAGGGGGGGAAGTCAGGAGTCTGAAGAATTTGGTCTATAAAGTAGCTACTCTGGCCAGCTTGAAATAAGTATTTGACTCTTGACTTTTACCCTCTGTGAACCCATCATTGTGCTAGGTTACAGGAAAGTTTCTGGTGTAAAATTCACACTATAGCAAAGAGCAGCAGCAGGAGGAGACTTGGCTTTATTTCCAATGTTCAGATGCTGGGTTCCATGAAAGGATTAGTGTTCCTTATGACATCTAGAAGGCTTCATGAATAAAGAGCAAAATAGTTCTTTTAACTTTAGGTAGGCTACCAATAGCTACAGAAATGAAGAAAGCTGGAGTCTGAGGCTATTCCTAGTCCATTGTGAGATCTCTGCTTGTTGCATAAATGTTATTACTGAGGAAACTTATCAAAGATAAAAGCAGGCTGGAAAAAGCAATTGAAGTGACTCAAACATGTTCTTCTTGGGAAAAATAAATGTTATTATATTAACAAAATCATTAGCATTCCACTACCTCCTGTGAGATCTCCTTGAAGTTGAATGATTTCAAATTTTAGAGGTGCCAAATATAGAAAATTATAAACTGGAGCCACTTGCCTGAGAACACAAGTGCAAAGCAGACAAACCCTAAGTTGACATCAGGGTGGCATGACATGGGCTATGCTATACCATATATGACAGAGACCATGTCAATGTGAGACATCAGATGGAAGTCTTAAGTGGTTTGGGGTCTAAAGCAACATAATGTGCTGCTTTGGGGACTGCGCAGTGAGCAGTAAAGAGCGGATCTAATTCCATCCGTCACAAGCTGACCTAAGGGAAGAGTTTGGTCAGCTGGCCCACACTATCTCACTAACTTCTATTTTTGAGCATTTCCCATATTTAATAAAAGCTTTATTGCTCAATTTGAGTTATTTATCCTGCAAATTAATTATATTTATTTTCTCTTGGTAGAGTGGTGTGGTGGAAGCAAAGCTGGATTGAAATTAGAGACTCTGGCCAGAGGCTTTGCTGGTTATGGTGGCTTGTCTAGGTTTATCTTGGGCACGGTTTCTTTTTCAAGACTCCCTAGGTTATGATTATATTCTGTGCCAACCATGGTTGCCTAATATTAGTGGGTTGTGCCACTTCTGTACTGTTGCTGGAGGAACATGGCCTAGTGTTTTTTTCCCCCCTTTATTGTCTATGACCCTATAGGAAAGCAGATTGGCTAGCAAAAATAAATATACTGTGAACTAGTGAGTGTTTTGGCCCCAATCTTTACCCAACTTTTCTCCATCCTTGTAGTATTCATCCCAATTCCCATCTATTTTGGTTCCAGCTGATTATATTGTTCTTTTATTTAATTTTTCCCTTGCATTTTCCATTCACTTAGAACAGAATCTCACATTAAATGAGGCTCCAGGCTCACTTAAGGATGCATTTGGCAAGCCAAATAAAGTAAAATCATCAGTAAATTCCAAATGTTTTATTATGTTCCTTTACACATGTACAGATTCCAGTAAGGCTCTACTTAGAAAACAATTCCATAACAAGGATTCCAGATGCAATTAATAATTTTTAACAATGCTATTTAAGTGCATAAACAAGGTCAACTATATTCAACTTTGAAGATAAAAATGTTCAGAGACAATTGGGTTCGACAGTACACAAACTAGAATGTGTCATAAATTACTTAGCATATCAGGCAATTCTCAGTATAATACAAAGTCAGCTAAATTCAAGGAAAAATAGAAGGAAGGCAAAAGGAATCATCTCACAATTAACAAGCTCTATTTTTCCAATGGCCCACTTATCAGAATTTGTACTGGAGAAAAGAGATTGCAGCAAGTACACTGTTAAATGTCTTAGAACTGAGAACACTCAGCTTATGAACATTCACTAGATGATGAAAAGCAGCAGAGAAATGGTAGTCATGACTTTTAATAGAGCCATAGTGACTGGTTCACTCTGTTACTGTTCAAAACTTAGGGTGAACCAACAGTTGAGTGTGTCTTCCTCACTATGTTACATATCTGACTTCACCCTTTTGTGTTTGTTGCCCTCCACATTTCCCAAACTAATACTACTTTTTATTTAAAATAGAATTTCATACTTGATCTACTCTAAGAGAGGTGATTAGGGCTATGTTCTATGGGCAAGTGAAGCTTTGCATAAGGATGATTCTGATACAAAGGTCCTGTTCCCCAATTGGTTCTTGATCTGTCAATAATGACATGGTCTACTGGGCAG